>NW_013671751.1:16387-24377 GCF_000517525.1 Limulus polyphemus | reverse complement strand
TGAACTAATGGAAGATGTTAATTATATCCTACTTCCATTAGTTCAGCATCCATTTATGTTATAGGATAAATGAATGGATGCTGAACAAATGGAAGAAAAGAAGAACAATGAATTAACCGCAGTCCAAATGTAATTGCTGAAAACACATAATAAGGACTGTTTATAATTTTCAACTAAATAGATGTTGTTCTTAACTACATAACTACAGATGTTGTTCTTAACTACATAACTACAGATGTTGTTCTTAACTACATAACTACAGATGTTGTTCTTCAGTTAATTAGATATTTATGTAAATTACTCATGCTAATTACGTAGGGAACAATAACTATGTGAGCTATGCTGTAATTCACTAGTTACGTATCGATGCAATCAACCTGGGAACCACAAAACACCTTGATCTTCCATTTGGAGGCCTCGGTATTAAAGTTTTGAAAATTAAATGTAGATACTTAACTTAAAAAATCACCCTACGTTTCCATTCATCTTTTAACCTAAATGCTTGAATCCAGTCTTGAGAACCCTCCCAAACCCCCTTACTGGGAGTAAAACTTGAAAATTTCTAAAATAAGAATTTTAAATATTGCTTTGAACAGCTTCTTAAAAGTTAAAACTAATATTCAAATACATTCAAACTTGAGAGCTTCAAGAAACCGCTGACCCTCCCTCCAACTCATTCTGTCAAAAATCAAGTAAAATATACAAAAACAAGTATGACCAAGAACTGGTACATCAAAATCAATACATTAATAAATATCAAAGTAAAAAAAGAATATTAAACATGGAAACTATTTGCTCTTCAAGTATTGTATGTGTCTTTTGTTTACTAACACTAAACAGATAAACAGAAAAAATGTTCTATAAAAATTAGGAGATCAAGAATTTCAAAAGTACAGGTTTGGTTTGAAAGTTTGCTTTTACATTTGGTTGTCTTCCTATAAACCAGTGATTCCCAACCTGTGGTCCCCGGATCCCTGGGGGTCCGTGAAGATAATACCATCTCATTAAACAAGTAAGTTTTTTAATTCTGCTGTTCTTTTAATTGCACACTCAGTTAGATACGTCTTTTATTTGATAGTGAAAAATGGACAAACAAGTTAATTATTAATAAGAAAAACAGTTTGTTGGGTAGATGGAATCTTTCAAAAAACATGGGCTCCGTGGGGAAAAAAATAATAATAAAAGGGGGTCCTTGGTGGTGAAAAGGTTGAGAACCTCTGCTATAGACCATACAACAAATTATCATTAATGGTTTATTTATGTTCTGATGTTGTTGCCTTACAAGAAACAGAAAATGTTTAAATCAACACAGAAATTTTCATTGATCTAAAATCATCAAAGTACTGAAAAAATAAACAAAGCTTTTGGTATATTTGGCATCTTCTTAGGTTAGTTGTAAGTTATAGGCTAGTAAAGCTTTATCTAAACTTCCTACATGAACCAAAACAAAACTATCACCTGTAAAGCAGTTAGAAGCTTTATAGCTGACTGCAAATCTTTATCTTCAAGATAATGATCGGGGCCAAGTGGGACCTATAAGCACAAAATGAAAACAAGTCATATTGATTTTCTTTACAAAAAAGTATTCATTTGTTTAAGCAAAAAAACAGGTTTTAAGAAGTCAAAAACATATTTTACACATTAATAAAAGACAAAATCATAGCAATCTCTCTTTGAGTTTTAATTTATCCAACAAGTAATTGCCCCCACAGATACTGTTAGAAACTGTGGTGGACAGATCACAGATAGCCCTTTGTGTAGGTTTTTGCTCAACTCTTTCAGAAAAGGCTCAGTCCCTAGGGACAACCTCATAACCATTTTGTGCTTGTTATAGTTTTCATGCTACAACTTTTAAATTAGTAAGCAAATGTTAATGCAATTTGGTAGATTATCAGTAAACATTACAATGCTTTCATGCACAAAATATTAAATTATTTTATTAAGTCTTAAGTTTTGTAAAGCAATATTTTTCTCATGCCTTTTTTATATTTTTGCATTTTGCCTATCTATCATGCAAAGTAATTTTCATTTTAAGATTAAAAATACTCTTATGCATCAGAAAATTTTCAAATTTCAGATGTGAAATCTTTATAATGTCCAAATAGTTATCAAATGTTCCTTAAGGAAAAACTTTATATTTTATCTGTTATTTTCAGTAGTGAATCTCTGTACGGGTTTGGTAGATTTGACAGATCTCGTAACCATAATAAAAAATTAGGAAATAAATTTAAATTATGCCTGTTTCATTCTAGAATGATAAGAAATTATAACATGAAAACATAAATATTTAGATTAAATAGCTTAAACCTCATAACATTATACATGTATTTATATTTATTAAATTGACCTTTCAGCCATGCCTGGCTAACAGTACAGAAGCTACAATGATGTGGCACACGTACACTCGATACTGTATCCAATAACATAAAACTGACCTTTGGTCTGTACAAAGTAACCTCTCTTGGCTGTGTTTTAGTCGACTAGTATTTTGTAAAATACAGTCATATTTCCATTATTATACATTATATATGTATGTTGATAATTGCAACTTAGAAATAACTTCTTAAACTTATTTTTCTTGAAACATAGAACAGTAAATAAAGAAGTAAAGCAAACAATTATCTCTTCTAGTTACGACCTTTGAACTCGGTTGCTAAGCCTTTAAAAATTTTGCATGTAGAGGATATAAAACAAAATATTTTTTTTAGGTTTTTATATATATATATATATACACATTTGAATAACTAAAAAATCATAAATTACTACATCAATACCATAAAATTCCACTATAATTTATCAAGCTCAGTAACTAAGCTTTATTTTACTCTAAACAAATATGAAATTTCAAGCAGACTAAAAACACAACCTGCCTCATTGAAATCTTGGGTCAAAAGAAAGAGATGCTAAGAAAGCCACTAGGGGGACATTCTGAGCTTTAGATTGGTTATTAATGTCATACATAGAAGTGTATATAAGGAAGAGTTTCCAAAAATGGAAAGAGGTGGACAGGGTGCCACTGTGTTTGATTTATTACATGAGCAATATCTTAGCAAATATAGAAGATAAAATCTTCTTATTTTATATTCTAGCTTGTCAATATCGGTAATTTGAGTTTATAATTTGTATGAAACTATAGACTTAGTATTTTGACTTCACAAACATCTAATTTGAACCAGTGCTGCATTCAACATACCACGTAACACACAAAAATCAATGTTTATCTGTGTTTTTTAATATTTACTTTTAAATGAAAAAATTGAGTAATGTATAGTTCTAAAATTTGAATTATAATCTACAGTTTGATATCAAACATATTGACATAAATTCATGAAATAATAGTTCAATAAAATTTTGAATGTGAGTCAACAAGCAAGATGACATGGCCTTTTACCCATGACCTGTCTGGAAAGGGTTAGTAACAAACAATAACAACAATCAACAAGTAATTAGGGATATTTTTTCTATCACAACTGTAAAATCACAAAGATTACACAGCAAAATAACAAAGAAACCAGTAATTTAACAACTGACCTTTGAGTCAAATGGTGTAGTTCATTATTTGAAATCAACATCAAATTATTTATCACTTTAAATGTATAGGTTAACAAAGCATGATATAAGTTTATTCATTATGCTTCCCATCTTAAAAGTCTGCATATTATAAAATTATAAACGTGTTAGTTTTTCAGTTTTATGTTGATATTTAACCTTCTTGTCAGTTTTATGCCAATATTTAACCTTCTTGTCAGTTTTATGCCAATATTTAACCTTCTCGTCAGTGTTATGCCAATATTTAACCTTCTCGTCAGTGTTATGCCAATATTTAACCTTCTCGTCAGTGTTATGCTGATATTTAATAATTATAATAGAATTTGTAATAAATATTAGTTCAACTAAAATACCAGCTTAAGTGGCAGTGGAATGTTTTGAAAAGGTTTTTCCTTATAAATCACTTGTACTAGCTGAATAATATATAATGTTTTATGAAGATTAAAGTCAAATTTAATGAAATGTTTACAAAACATTTTTAGTTAACTCAATTCGCCAGTAGAATGCTACATACCCAAGAAAGAACCTGCCTCTCCTTGGACTCTCCTTTCGGCTTGATAAGGAAATACTGCTTCCTTAGCCTCCAACCTCCACATCAAATAAAAATACAAATATTACATTTAACACGATGCCTTCTTTCTTTCCTTTTTAAAAACAAAGAAAAAAAAACACTGAAGAATTATTGAATTAAAACAAATTAGCAGGTGTTACAATAGTATAATATAAGGCTTCAGTTTGAATATATAATGAAATATATAAAATATGTTACCACTTCCTTTGTCATTTGCATAACTATGCAACCTTTCCACAGACCACCTGAACAAAGACCACAAATATAGACCATAATAAATTAATTTATTGAAGGTTATCTGCACAATCAATGGTTCTTACTATTTTTAATATGTGACAGAAGTTGTTAAACAAGTCTTTACGTCACAAGCACAAAACTGGAACGGCCCTGCTAAGGGGTGCTCCAAGAACATACAACAGTTCTAACTTAGAAATAGAAAGCAGAGAAATGCCACAGAATGATGTTTTTTCAGCAAAGTCTATGGTGATCTAACTTTAATATTTATTATATAACAGCGCAATAAGCTCTTCTAACAGTGGTGCTTTTCAAGTGCATATTAATAAGCAAAATCATCTTTGTGTATAACAAAAGTTAAAAAATGAAGAAGAAACCCCGATTTAAATTTCCGTACAAACTACTGCATACATAAAAACCATTATATTTCGCGGTCTTAACACTAATCGGCATTATATATCTTTAAATTTAACCTAAAGCTGTAACAATCAATGAAGAAGAGAAAAATCTGAAGTAAGATATAGATGGTTTTGTAAAAGTCAACCTCAAGAAACATTCATAAAATCCTTCCCTTTACTTGATTTTAAAGCAAAAAATTGGGAGTAGCTCAGAATTAACAGAAAATAGATGGAGTAATAAAAACTATCATGATTTGTTTTTCTAAAACTTGCATAAATTACAGATATAAACTGAAATTTATTTAAGTCTATAAAAATTGAAGAAGCATCAGTCTCTTCTTTTTTTTGTTTTCTAATTTTTAAATATTTAATGTATTTCGATTGATGTATGGATGTTTACCAACTTCATGACGTAAAAGTTAATTCTTATGACACTTACCCATGTCAGGAAGAGGTTCAACCACTTCCCACTGAGACTCTGAACGAAACACCATGGAGACATGCTGAAGAGCTGTCTCTGTCGTCAAGTAATAAAATAACATTTAAATATTTATAGAGCTGGATGATTAATGGAACTTTCTAATCAATTAATTTTTGGGGTCATTATACAATTATATTCAACTAATCAGTTAATTAAAATAAAATACCGAGTAGGGTATTTCTTTGCTCTGGAACTAAAAGTTAAAGAGGAAAACATTTTGAGAAAACATACACTAAACTGTAAAATTGCTGACTTTTAATAAAACTTTGCTACTACTTAAAAGCCCTAATAAGATTTATTTTTTACTCAAAAGGAATGAGAATTAAAGAGTAACTAAACAGTTAGATACGCACAAGGCTTAAGCCTCAGGAATTCTGGTGAAAGAAACATTTTTTTGAAAAATCCAACTCAGTTGCACCTTTATTGAGGTATAATGAACAAAATATGTATACCTTTGGCAGAAAAAAAAAAAGATTTTTTTGAAACATGCTATAATTATAGCTGGATACTGAGAGGTCAGAATACATTTAGTTTCAAAGATAAGTAAAGTCACGGAATGGTTTATCCTGTAAACATTAATCGTTCAAGCTCTTGACAAAAAATCAGTTTTACAGATTCAAAAACTTAGAGAAGTTTGCATATATAACAATTAAGGAAACAGCCATGCTAATAGTACAGCATAACAAGCATATAACTGTGATCACACATTTAGTTGGTACAATGTGAACTATGGAAGATTGTACTCCTGTCTAAATAGTATTTTAATATCTGGCACGTTCTCATGTTACTCTCTTTCTGTTTTATGTAAGAGACATCAATCAGCCAATTATAGGGAAGAATATACCATAAACGTACCAACAAAATTACACGAATACCTCTCTGGATCAAGAAACTGTTTCACTGCTAAAGAATTTGCCAACATTGGATGTTCTAGAACTGCATTGATGTAAGCCTAAAGGAAGTATATTTAAAATGATTAGATTTATAAAACATGAAAGAACTGTACAATAATAATAGTTATTTATGGAAACATCAGCCATTGTTAGGTGGTGTACAATAATAAGATATATTTATGGAAACATAAATTATCATCAATTTTATTGTACTGTACAGTCATATAAAATTATCATCAATTTTATTGTACTGTACAGTCATATAAAATTATCATCAATTTTATTGTACTGTACAGTCATACAAAATTATCATCAATTTTATTGTACTGTACAGTCATATAAAATTATCATCAATTTTATTGTACTGCACAGTCATATAAAATTATCATCAATTTTATTGTACTGTACAGTCATACAAAATTATCATCAATTTTACTGTACTGCACAGTCATATAAAATTATCATCAATTTTATTGTACTGCACAGTCATATAAAATTATCATCAATTTTATTGTACTGTACAGTCATACAAAAGTATCATCAATTTTATTGTACTGTACAGTCATATAAAATTATCATCAATTTTATTGTACTGCACAGTCATATAAAATTATCATCAATTTTATTGTACTGCACAGTCATAAAATTATCATCAATTTTATTGTACTGTACAGTCATACAAAATTATCATCAATTTTACTGTACTGTACAGTCATACAAAATTATCATCAATTTTATTGTACTGCACAGTCATAAAATTATCATCAATTTTATTGTACTTCACAGTTATAAAATTATCATCAATTTTATTGTACTGTACAGTCATACAAAATTATCATCAATTTTACTGTACTGTACAGTCATACAAAATTATCATCAATTTTATTGTACTGTACAGTCATACAAAAGTATCATCAATTTTATTGTACTATACAGTCATATAAAATTATCATCAATTTTATTGTACTTCACAGTCATAAAATTATCATCAATTTTATTGTACTTCACAGTCATAAAATTATCATCAATTTTATTGTACTGTACAGTCATACAAAAGTATCATCAATTTTATTGTACTATACAGTCATATAAAATTATCATCAATTTTATTGTACTGCACAGTCATATAAAAGATTTCACTAGCACAAAACTTTATATACACTAATAAAACACTTAAACCCTTGTTAGTTCTGTAACTGGTGTTACAGTTATACTGAAGGAACAGTCAGTAAAGGTAAATAGAACATAAAATCTGAATCTTTCAGCCACCTCTATTGATATATATGTAAGCCTTTAAGGGAATAATGTCTATTATATGTAACATTAAAAACCGACCATTAAGAATAGATACCACACCTGCAGTCCTTGTTGCCGTTCTGCTATGAATTCTCTGCCCATGTTACCAAAAACTTTTTTTGGTGGAAGTACGAAATCAATACCGGCAGGTTGGAGGTGAGTGTTCAGTGTAACAAAATCACTGTACCGACGTGACAGGTGCCAGGAATTGTCTCCAACAAGACCACGCTGAACTCTCAAAATGTAAGCCTACAAAATGAACATTAACTTCAACCCAGTAACATGTTTCATCAGTGACAGTATTACCAATCTGTTCTAGTGTACATGTTTATATAGTTTATAACAAACTAAAGTCAACCTAGTAACATGTCTCATCAGTCACAGTATTACCAATCTGTTCTAGTATACATGTTTATATAGTTTGTAACATAAACTAAAGTCACCCTAGTAACATGTCTCATCAGTCACAGTATTACCAATCTGTTCTAGTATACATGTTTATATAGTTTGTAACATAAACTAAAGTCACCCTAGTAACATGTCTCATCAGTCACAGTATTACCAATCT
>NW_013671751.1:13353-15651 GCF_000517525.1 Limulus polyphemus | reverse complement strand
ATAACAAAATACTGTGACTGATGAGACATGTTACTAGGAGATTGGTGTTCTAGTATACATGTTTATATAGTTTGTAACATAAACTAAAGTCACCCTAGTAACATTTCTCATCACTCACAGTATTACCAATCTGTTCTAGTGTACATGTTTATATAGTTTATAACAAACTAAAGTCAACCTAGTAACATGTCTCATCACTCACAGTATCACCAATCTGTTCTAGTATACATGTTTATATAGTTTGTAACATAATTAATGAATGATGAATTTATATCATTTTAAAATGAATTTAACTTCTAGATTCATGACTAAAGAAATAGCTTGCTTCACTACCAGGGGAAGAAAAACAAACATTTAAAATTTCAGCATACAATTAACTAAAAGTTTCTTATTTGACACAGATATACTTCTCCTTACAGTTCTGTAAAGCATATAATGACTTAATTGCTAGGTATATTGGAAAGGGTTCAGAGGAGGTTACAGATGGGATTATCTTACAGGGAGAGGTTAAAACCTATTAACTTATTTTCAGTTGAGAAAAGAACAGTAAGACATGATCTTAATGAAGTTTAGAAAATTATTCAGAGTATCAACAGGATAAAGAACTCTGGTTTCTTTGATCCTTATTCTGAAGGCAACAGAGTGAGAGAAGTTTGAGATTAAGAGAAAAAGATTAAGCTCCAGTTAAGAAGGTATTTTTTTTTTATAAGAAGGTGATTGACTTATAGAAATGAGTTGCCATTGGTTATAGCAGAGGCCAAGAATTTATGAGGGGAGTCAATGATTTCTTGAAAAATAAAGGGTTGGTTTAAATTCTTATTTTTTTCAAGGGTGGTTGTGCGTAGATAGTCTTGGAAGAGTAACTGGTCTCTTGTCATCTGTACATTATGTTAATTAAATACCCCAAAAAGGTATCTAATATGGTAGAATTAGTCTTTAAATAGGCCTCCAATATTTATAAACACCTTTTGTGTTAGTAAACTGGGAATAATGAGAAATTACAAAGTTTTATCACACACATCAAATGCATCTACCACTTTTGTGCATGGGCCTTTCCACCTATAGTCACCACAAACGATTGTACCTAGTATTAATAGATATTGGACATGATGTTTTCATAATGTTACTAATTTTTAGCAATCTTTTATAGGTGAAAAGTCATCTGCCTAAACTGGGAAGGGAATTCATGAAAAATAATTAACTACTTATTCTCATCAAGCTAGAGAGAAAAAAAAAGACAAACTTTATTCAATGTAACCCTCTTAAAAGTTACATCTTTTGTTTTTATAGACTGCATTGCAAACTTTGTTTTTTAAAACTTACTGGCCATGTTATTTGTCATAATAAGGAAATATAACTAATATACATCAGTATTATAGTAATATTATCATTACTGTAGCCAGTTTTAATATTTTACTATGAGGCTAACTACAGTTATTTATAACTTATGATCAAAAGTAAAATAACTGTACAGCTCAGAACTAATTAAAAAGCTACATGTAAGTTCATAAGTTTCATAAAAAGGAGCTTATTAACTCATCAAGGATGTCCCTTCCAGCTCCCAACTATAATCACCCCTTAATACTCATGTATTCATCCAATCTTTTCTTGAACTCAGTTAAATGTTCCACCTCCACCACCCTTAAAGGTAGTTCATTCTAAAAGGCAACCACCCTGTTTAGAAAGTAATACTGTCTAAATTGCAGACGACTCATATGCTGCCAAAATTTGAACTTATGCCCCTTTGTCCTATTGTTTTCACTGCTAAATACAAAAAAAGTTTGATTATATTATTAATACCCCTTAATAATTTGAAATACTTAAATAAAATCCCCTCTGACCCTTCCATCCAGGGAAAACAATTTAGAGATTTTAGTCTCTCCTATAAGAAAATCCCTCCATCCCAGGTATCATTCTACTTCGCTCTTCTCTGAACCTTCTCCAATAATTCAATGTCCTTCTTGAGGAAGGGAGCCCAAAACTGTATACAGTACTCTAAATGAGGCCTTACAAGTGATCTATACAGTCTTGTATTCAATATTTCTACAGATGCTACCCAAAATCCTATTAGCCCTATTGCTAGCTACAATACACTGTTTAAATAACTTAAGTGATTTTTTTTTATCACAACACCAAGATCTTTTTTTTTCAACCACAGTATTTAATGTATTCCCATTAAAATTGTAACAATAATTTGACTTGTGAAACCTACATGCATCACCTTACATTTTGGATAGTTAAACATCATCTAGCATGTATTGGTCCAATGCATCAAATGATCTAATTGTCTCTGTAAGT
>NW_013671751.1:7983-12594 GCF_000517525.1 Limulus polyphemus | reverse complement strand
CCTTACAAGTGATCTATACAGTGAAACAATAATATCCCTTGTCTCGTATTCAATATTTCTATAGATGCTACTCAAACTTCTATTAGCCCTATTGCTAGCTACAATACACTGTTTAGATGAGTTTAGTGATTTTTCAATCATAACACTAACATCTTTTTCTTCAACCACAGTATTTAAAGTATTCCTATTTAGATTGTAGCAGTAATTTGATTTGTGAAAACCTACATGCATCACCTTACATATTGGATAGTTAAACATCATCTGCCACATATTGGTCCAATGCATCAAATGATCTAAATCTCCCTGTAAGTCTACAGCATCTGTGATACAGTTAGCCACCCAAAAAATCTTAACGTTGTCTGCAAACTTCAAAATTTTGTTAGTCATTCCAGAGTGAATATCATTAATATAAATCACAAACAGCAGAGGACCCAGCACAGAGCCCTGAGTCACACCACTTGTAACTGTGATCCAGTCAGATCTAACTCCATTTATTACTACTCTCTGCTTTCTACTCTCAATCCAATTTAATAATTTCCCTCACACCCACATATTTAATTTTTGTAATAAGTCTTTTGTAAGGCACCTTATCAAACGCTTTCTGAAAAAGGTTACAGAAGCCAATCCTTTAATAACTTAATTAAGTAGTTGTAGTAGTAGTAATAATAGTGTTAATAATAATAGTACTAGTACTAACTAATTAGTATTAACTGTTACTAACAGTAACACTATTAGTAATAGTAGTACCGTACAGTGTACGGGTGTACTTCTGTCATTGACAGTGTTAAAAATAATAAAATGACACTGACAGTATACTGCATAGAACCTCCTAGTTAATTTGATGCCATGAAAATACAACCTATAATAATTTCACCCGAATCTTACAGAAAGCTTAACTTACTGTATGGCCCTGTACATTTTCGGCAGCTTCTATGACACAAGTTAATTGCTGTGTGTCATCTAATGAAACTCTAACCGATGTTCTGCTCTCAAACATTGCCATTATAGGGCGTTTAACTACTTTCGCATGCCATCTACTGGTATATTTACACAAAAATACTAAATTCTAGCTGAAAACTGCCCCATACTTTGATAAAATGCATCACTTAAGAGAAAATTGAGTTAATAAATTAGATTATTGATATCCAGTTATTTTTAGAATATTTCATACATATGTGTTTTATATATTATATGTATTATAACGAACATTTATCTGTAGGTACCATTATACATATGTTTAAAAAATATATACAATATATTTTATTCATAAACCTCTTAATCGCCCTCTCGCGGTATATTGGTGAATTATAAAGCTTGGCATACAATGCAAACTCATTCATTGAATATTATTGACTGTAGTTATGGAAGGGGTAACACTACAATTTGAAGAGATAGGGTTTTGTGTTGCGATAAATTTTAAATCAAAAAGTGACTTGGAAAACGCAAGAGTCATGTTTGAGAGTGAGATAATACCATCTGTATTTTGAGAAATTATAAATAACAGTTAGTGTGCAAATTCTGTCAACTAGGAACGCGTAGATTTACGTAAAAATTTAAAGTACAGTGGTGTTATTAATGTGTAATTATTTTGTATTTTTCAGTATTTTCGTTATAAAAAAATCATAACTTTCCATAGAACTGTGGTTCGACTTCGACACGTACCAGCGACGTTCTGCTTCTAGCGTGTGTGACATACGGTCAGCCTAATTCTTTTGTGAGAGTTTTTGTTGTAAACTAAAAGTAAAAGCGTATAATATGTAAAGTTTATCGTGAGTGGCTGGGTAAGGCAATAGGGAAATCATAAATGATTTCCAGTTTTATGATATTCCACAATTTGAAGATTCGTTCTTCTAGGCAACAGTAGTTGCTAATACTACTACAACTAGTAGTAGTATCTCTTGTGACTTGTATCAGTAGCTTAGCCTACATTTTAGAACAAAATGCAATGTAACTGAACTCAACGTTGGACAATTAAAACATAAAGGGACTTAAATTTAATTCTTCAATTCCTTGTCAAAGGTAAGGATTCAGATAAAAATTATTTTATTTATATTTGTGATGGATAGATAATGTATTAAAGAATGTATTTTTATACTGTTCTTTCGGCTAGTGTAGGTTAATTTTGTGCGAAAACTTGCATGTTATGCAATTAATAAAATTCGGTTACAAAGGAACAAAATACAATCCATACTAATGATAATATTCGGTAGGTTGAAACCTCAGAAGACTTAGTTTAAGATTAAATGGTTGAAGACACCCTGATTTAAACGAAAACTTGTATAAATGTATGCAATTAAAAGAACGACAGGACAGTATTATGGAAGTATCGTTCTATCCTCCTCATCCAACTTGTTCGAGCCTGAAGGATAATACAGGCGTACCATGTTTTACATTCAACGTTTAAGGAAGATAATAGCGAGCGAATATTGATAAAAATTTGCATATGATAGATTTATAAACTAAAGGTACTCATAGTCGTACCTCAATTTCAAAATAACAGCAAAACTGTGAAGTATAGTAGACAACTTTTTATACGTTAATACTGAGTATGAATGAAAGAAAGATAGACAGAAGGACAAAAGAACAAGTTGAAACAGAAGAAGTGGAGAGATTATAAATTAATCAGATTTTATTTAAAAAATTATGGTTTCGATTGTATAAATTAGTTATGTTAACAGGGGCTTGGGTATAAATCTATAAAGAGGAATACTATTGAAGGGAAAAATGAAATTAGTGGTGAAGCCATACTGGGGGTCTGGCAGCATACCCTCTCGGAAAAAATTTAGTAATTTTTACAGAAAATGTTACGTAATGACAGTATCTGAGGCTATTTTTATTTAGGTATGTCTTATATGGGTACAGTTTAGGGGGTACGATCTCGCCCGTACATCTCTCGCGAGCATGATGTAAGAAAGAAGTAACAAAATAAGAGAAGATGGATACCAAGCAGGGCCAGCTTGGACTGCAGGGATATGGAGACATTTCCCTGTCGACTGCTAGGTCGGTAAATTGGCCATCGTATCGAATTACAAAAACAAAGTGTAAATGAAGTCACTATGTCGGAAGAGTTTAGGTCAATAACGATCAAAAAAGACATTCTTTACCACATAGACACAATCAACTGAAGTGTTGTACTGCGAAAAGAGCTTTTTTTTTTCCAGGCGAATTACGCAGTTATATGTTGTATTTGCAAAGAATGAAACACAAGAGAAAAAAATTATAGTGATTTTATAATGTTAACAGAGGGAAAAACTATAATATAGTGCATATAACCTCATTTTCACAAATTTGTCAAAAAAAAGTAATTGGTTTTAACTCCCTAAACGTCATCTCCATCAGGGTAAAAAAAACTGAACCCGGAATCGTCAGCCATTTTTATATGAATTGATATTTATGGTAACCGTGTTACTTCAATATCGTATCCGTAACCTCAACTAAAAGTACTTGTAGGGGGCGTAAAAATAGTTTAACCAAGTAATCGAAACTTACTTGTACTTTAGAATTATTTTATTTATAAAAGATCGTCAATAATATTTATTGCTAGTATGCTCATGGAGGGATCGTCTGGTAAGATTCGACACTGATAAAACTTCCTATACCTTGTCCAAGTTACCTGATTGAAATGGCTTGGACATGATGGGAGACTTTCTTAAGTCCAATAGTTTTTATGAAACACTGACAATACTGGAAAATGAAAGAGACTTCTAAAATATCAGTAGTTATTTAAACCTACACTGCATATTTCTCAATCACACTTTACTTAAAAACCTAACATGGCATCTTTTGTCACGTGTTTGTATACTTTAAAGAGTGTTATAGCTGAAATATTTTACATTACACGCATTGTAGAAAATAGAGTACTCATTATATCATCTACTGAAAACAAGGCCCACAGAAAACTAAATATCTTGTTTCCCAAATTCCCCTAATAGGAATGTTTCACTTTAGAGGAAGGGGTAGCTGATACGTGAATGGGGAGGTGATGTACTAAAAATAAAACTTCCTTGTTGCTCACAACAACCGTGTCGTTTGAATAGCAACGATCGACTTTTTTATTAGTACTTAAATAAGATACTTTACAACACGTCACGGCTGTCTTATACACTAAAATTAACCGCTTTTTTTTTTGTTGGTCGAGCTTCGAAAATGTTATACGCATGTCACGCGCGTGTTTCCAGGAGCGTGCCAAGGAAGTAATGATTTTCGTTATGACGAAGCTCTGCTTCGTACGAAAACGCAGTTGATGTGAATGAAGTGAATTGGCGAAGCAGTGGAGTTGTAAAAAAGACAACTGATAATCAAGTTAACAAGGGAGAGTCCAGAAATCTCCTGACAGACGCATGTTTTCACAATCAGGGTTTTATGTTATAGTAAAATGTGATAATCCTACATAAACGATGCAATTGGCCCCTTTCATTCACCAACTGTATGTAACAAGAACTTATTTTTTGCTTGTCCCGTTAACAAAGGGAACGGCGTTCTTCTTGCCTCCCCAATTCGAGTACTGGAGTAGATTAGTATTGTTGCGTCAGCGAGATCACGTGACTATTCTCACGCCCTCTGCTTCCTAGAACTTTCCTGTACCTTGGCGAATGCTCTCGCATTTACTAG
>NW_013671751.1:6006-7039 GCF_000517525.1 Limulus polyphemus | reverse complement strand
ACAATAATGTGTGTGTAGACAGTGAGTAATTGATCTGCAGTCAGAGAGTATTATTGAGCACGTTCGTTGTTATAGCGTTTGTTTTAGCGCGACTGTTGAAGTTGAGTGTATCGTAAAGTTATATTCATAAAGAATAAACCAGTTTTATTTAAGAAAGGACTTGTGTCGCTAAAGTTTCGTCGGAACGAAGTTACGGAAAATCAATTAACAAACGGAGATGTAACAGTATGTTTGGAAAACGGTTAAGGGATACATTCAAGCTATTTTGACCTGAAATTATTATGTAACCATAAAAAGTCAACTATAACCTGATGAGAATAATCCGGTTTCACAACTGAAGTAGTTTGTTTGAAACAGATACAAATGGTCTTTAATATATTTCAGTTATTGTTAGTTTACTTTGTTTCAGAACTAAACACTGGCTGTGTGTTTATCTACAAAGGTGTTTGTTTGTGGTGGTGACCATCGGGATTATTTGAATCGGTTTCTGATACATCCAGAACTATTGTTGTATGATGTCGAACCTGAAAATAGGGTAAATCAACATGCAAGATGTCACATTATTTTTTCAAGGTACTTCGGGTTTACAACATATCTTATTAAATACATGGGTAGTAGTGTCGGTTTCAGGCTCGCTTCAATGATCATACACTTAGTAGTATTGTCGGTTTCTGGCTCGCTTCAATAGATCATACACTTAGTAGTGTTTCCGGTTTCAGGCTCGCTTCCATAGATCATACACTTAGTAGTGTTTCCGGTTTCAGGCTCGCTTCAATAGATCATACACTTAGTAGTGTTGTCGGTTCCAGGCTCGCTTCCATAGACATACACTTAGTAGTGTTTCCGGTTTCAGGCTCGCTTCCATAGATCATACACTTAGTAGTGTTTCCGGTTTCAGGCTCGCTTCCATAGACCATACACTTAGTAGTGTTTCCGGTTTCCGGCTCGCTTCAATAGATCATACACTTAGTAGTGTTTCCGGTTTCAGGCTCGCTTCCATAGACCATACACTTAGTAGTGTTTCCGGTTTCCG
>NW_013671751.1:4421-5140 GCF_000517525.1 Limulus polyphemus | reverse complement strand
TGGACAAGAGGTCAATTGTTCCTGGTTGGTGTATTCACCTTTACATAAAGCAGCATACTGATTTTGTTGTCTTCTTTTTTCATTTACATGTATGACACCCGATAGTCGGTCTGCTTTCAAAACACAGAGTGGATTCTGTAAGTGGGAAAAAAATTTAAAAGTTAAATACCCATGAAAATAGTGACAGTCATCGTGAGTCATTTGCTGCTTGGAAAAAAACTGAGCGCCGAATTCGTCTTCAAAGTGGCATTGATGAAGAGCTGCAAAGGCAAATTCAGCAAGAAAAATTTAAATGGAGAGATGTACTGCGACTATTGCTGGATTGTACACAATAGTTAGCTTCTCTGATTCAGAATCTTGCATTTCATGGTCATACTGAGAACATAACCTCAAACGAAAACCCTGGAAATTTCCTGTCACTTTTGCAGTTATTAGCAAAGTATGATCCAGTAATGAGAGAGCATTTAGAACGTGTTCAAAACAAGCAAACGTCAACATCTTATCTTTCTCCTGAAATCCAAAATGAGTTTATAAATATCATGGCTTCACATGTGCGAAATTATTGTTTTCAGCAATTCGTAGAAACAAATAATATGGTATTCTGTTTGATTCCACACCTGATTTACCCCATCGTGAGCAATTGGCCCAAGTGATTCGGTTTGTTGACATTGACTTTAAGACAAGAAAAGTAGAAGTCAAAGAGTAATTTATTGACTTTA
>NW_013671751.1:1701-3421 GCF_000517525.1 Limulus polyphemus | reverse complement strand
GTAACCACGAATACCAGAATGCTACCTGTACAAGATCTAGTTAAGTATATGTACAGTTTTGTAAACTAATAAAATTTGTTATTTATAAACTTAAAGTAGTATTTTATCAATCTGTTTTATAATCCATGTACACCACAAGTGACTGGCTTCTCATATGAAACACAAGTTTCAAAACTAGGGATATAACAGAAATTTTTTCTGCATGCTTGAAAGATTACTGTAGCTTTTGTTGTTTGTAGTTAAGCACAAAGCTACACAATGGGCTATCTGTGCTCTGCCCACCACGGGTATCGAAACCGGGATTCTAGCGTTGTAAGTCCGCAGACATACCGCTGTGCCACTGGGGGAGCTACTCTAGCTATGTGACTTTGAACAATACTGGATGACTTAAATATCAAAATGGTTTACAAATTATGTAAGTACACCTAGTAGGCTATACTTCATTAGTTCCAGGTTTACAGTTGTGATATCGTGAGATGCTATATTGTGACTTTATTTTAGGCCTGTGTTAGGCGGTAATTAATTCTTTATGTTATTGTCATTAAGTGGGTCATGAGTCACAAAACAAATAATCAAAACATTTCAGAGGTGGGGGCGCCAAAAATGTCTTTGCCCCCGAGTGCTGAGAACCTTTGCTACGCCACTGTCCATAGATCATACACTTGGTAGTGGTTTCGGTTTCAGGATCGCTTCAATAGATCATACACTTGGTAGTGTTTTCGGTTTCAGGATCGCTTCAATAGATCATACACTTAGTAGTGGTTTCGGTTTCAGGATCGCTTCAATAGATCATACACTTAGTAGTGTTGCCGGTTTCAGGATCGCTTCCATCGATCATAAACTGGATAGTGGTTCCGGTTTGAGGCTCGCTTCCATCGATCATACACTTAGTAGTGTTGCCGGTTTCAGGATCGCTTCCATCGATCATAAACTGGATAGTGGTTCCGGTTTAAGTTGTCTATTATACATCTGTAATTTAAACAGAAGTAAAAATGTAATATCGTACTGGAAGATCTCTATCTTAGCAACACCTGTTATTTTATTGGATGGTGAAGCGTGAGTCGGTTATTAAAAGAACGTTTCTCCAGGTGTCGTTGGTTCACCGGACGTATTTTGGCACTATTGCAGACGAGCTGTTTCTTTATTTGCTTTGAGTGGGCGCCTGGTACACGGATCGGCCTTTCAAAGTCTGTTTCTAAATATCTGTACAATTAACACGGCGATACTTTGCGGCTACGAACATCTGAATCGATCTCGAAGAAGGTAACTATGATTGCAGTGAACCATATAGAATTGCAAATAGTAGTCTTCTGTTTGTGTAGTAGGTATTCTGCCATGTCCACATGTACGAGGAACTAAACTCCAGACTTCGAAATGGTTTACCTTCCACCACTGACACTTTGGGACACTTATAGTTTGATCTAGTGTGAAGCGAAAATCTGTACGCTGTATATTCCGCCAAAATAAGTAACAAGGACGTAAATCATTTTGATATAGTTTTTGTTTTCAACCGGCGTAGTGAGACAATCAAAAGAACGGTTTAATATTCACAGTTTGTATATAACGTTTGTTACATCAATTAATCACAAATAAGCATGTAAGTAAATTGTAACCATAGAACTTGTACCATACCTGTTCATCAAATGACTCTGTTACCATAAGACTTGTACCATACCTGATCAGCCAAATTACTCTGTTACCATAAGACTTGTACCATAGC
>NW_013671751.1:0-1052 GCF_000517525.1 Limulus polyphemus | reverse complement strand
CTTGTACCATAGCTGTTCAGCCAAATGACCCAGTTACCATAGAACTTGTACCATACCTGATCAGCCAAATTACTCTGTTACCATAAGACTTGTACCATAGCTGTTCAGCCAAATGACCCAGTTACCATAGAACTTGTACCAACCTATTCAGCCAAATGACTCTGTTACCATAGAACTTGTACCATACCTGTTCATCAAATGACCCTGTTACCATAGGACATGTACCATACCTGTTCAGCCAAATGACCCAGTTACCATAGAACTTGTACCATACCTGATCATCAAATGACTCTGTTACCATAAGACTTGTACCATACCTGATCAGCCAAATGACTCTGTTACCATAAGACTTGTACCATACCTGATCAGCCAAATGACTCTGTTACCTTAAGACTTGTACCATACCTGTTCAGCCAAATGACCCAATTACCATAGAACTTGTACCATACCTGTTCATCAAATGACTCTGTTTCCATAAGACTTGTACCATACCTGTTCAGCCAAATGACCCAATTACCATAGAACTTGTACCATACCTGTTCAGCCAAATGACTCTGTTACCATAAGACTTGTACCATACCTGTTCAGCCAAATGACCCAGTTACCATATAACTTGTACCATACCTGTTCAGCCAAATGACCCAGTTACCATAAGACTTGTACCATACCTGTTCAGCCAAATGACCCAGTTACCATAAGACTTGTACCATACCTGTTCAGCCAAATGACCCAGTTACCATATAACTTGTACCATACCTGTTCAGCCAAATGACCCAGTTACCATAGAACTTGTACCATACCTGTTCAGCCAAATGACCCAGTTACCATAGAACTTGTACCATACCTGATCAGCCAAATGACTCTGTTACCATAGAACTTTTACCATACCTGTTCATCAAATGACTCTGTTACCATAGAACTTGTACCATACCTGATCAGCCAAATGACCCAGTTACCATAGAACTTGTACCATACCTGTTCAGCCAAATGACTCTGTTACCATAGAACTTTTACCATACCTGTTCATCAAATGACTCTGTTACCATAGAACT
>NW_013671750.1:55633-57684 GCF_000517525.1 Limulus polyphemus | reverse complement strand
ATATCTGTACATCATGAAGGGATGGAGAAACACTAAGGTTTTGTCCTTTATTGACAGCTATATCTGTACATCATGAAGGTTGGAGAAACACTAAGGTTTTGTCCTTTATTGACAGCTATATCTGTACATCATGAAGGTTGGAGAAACACTAAGGTTTTGTCCTTTATTGACAGCTATATCTGTACATCATGGAGGTTGGAAACACTAAGGTTTTGTCCTTTATTGACAGCTATATCTGTACGTCATGGAGGTTGGAGAAACACTAAGGTTTTGTCCTTTATTGACAGCTATATCTGTACATCATGGAGGTTGGAGAAACACTAAGGTTTTGTCCTTTATTGACAGCTATATCTGTACATCATGGAGGGCTGGAGAAACACTAAGGTTTAGTCCTTTATTGACAGCTATATCTATACATCAGGGAAGGCTGGAGAAGCACTAAGGTTTTGTCCTTTATTGACAGCTATATCTGTACGTCATGGAGGTTGGAGAAACACTAAGGTTTTGTCCTTTATTTACAGCTATATCTATACATCAGGGAAGGCTGGAGAAGCACTAAGGTTTTGTCCTTTATTGACAGCTATATCTGTACGTCAGGGAGGGCTGGAGAAACACTAAGGTTTTGTTCTTTATTGACAGCTATATCTATACATCAGGGAGGGCTGGAGAAACACTAAGGTTTTGTCCTTTATTGACAGCTACATCTATACATCAGGGAGGTTGGAGAAACACTAAGTTTTTTGTCCTTTATTGACAGCTACATCTATACATCAGGGAAGGTTGGAGAAACACTAAGTTTTTGTCCTTTACTTACAGCTACATCTATACATCATGGAGGTTGGAGAAACACTAAGTTTTTTGTCCTTTATTGACAGCTACACCTATACATCAGGAAAGGCTGGAGAAACACTAAGTTTAATAATGGCTGGAGACGGCTTGAATGGGTAATGAAGAAAAACTTTAATATAAGTTAAACATAACAGCAAATGTACAACGTTTCGACAAGGTACTGACAGCTACATACGGAATTTTGTTTACATACAGCTGGCATACGATTGTTATTACCACATTCTAGTTTTATCTCAAAATGTTATAAAGGAGTATGATGCTGTAGTGTTGTACCATATACAAGGTGACACTGTGATTAACTATTTGTATACTAAGATTGGCTTATTAAACCCCAAAGTAGAAACATTAAGTTTTGTAGTGTTGTACCATATACAAGGTGACACTACGATTAATTATTTGTATACTAAGACTGGCTTATTAAACCCCAAAGTAGAAGCATTAAGTTTTTCCAGCCACTTTTTTTTATATAGATCAGGTCTGCAATAAATATTCAATTAATGAAACTAAGCTTTGATTTGATAAAACCAGTTGTTTTTATATTTTATTTTTTTAATATAAAAGAATTACAAGTGTAAAAAGAAAGCCTATTCAACCGAGACATTAGATTTCTGTGAAAGAAAGCCTATTCAACCGAGACATTAGATTTCTGTGAAGATACAGCGAATTCAGTATTTGGCAGGCACTTTGAAATTTCTGTTCTTACGTGACGGTAAGGGTGCGGGTGGTTTAGAGAGCAGGTGCACGACAAGTACGTTAGTGAGCCCTCCCTCCTTGAGGTATCCTTAATTGTCGGTAATAATTTCTTGGGGTATCGCCTTCTAATTTACACCACACTCGCGTGAGCTGTGAAGGCCACGAACTCGACCTCACCCTGAGTCTGAATAAAACCTGGGCGGAAGCCTCAGAGCGGTCCTGTTCAACCAGGTGCGAGCTTGTTAGATTACTTCAGATCAGGGGATAGAGGGCTTTGTAGTAGGACGGGGTGGGTAACAAGATTATTTAGACGCATAAAGATTCAGGTTTTGAGGAATGTCATATAATACACACCATTGTATAACAAGAGAATTTATTCCGACAGTATTTTTTGGTAATAACTATAACTATAGAGTGACGATGAAGTACATTTTGTAACTTTAAAGAAAACCAATGGTGCATTACTTAGAACACTAAGCAACGTTACTTCTGTTCTACCATATATGTAT
>NW_013671750.1:48877-54633 GCF_000517525.1 Limulus polyphemus | reverse complement strand
TACTTCTACTATACATATACATAAATACCTCTACTATATATATATACATATATACTTCTAATATACATATACATGTATATTTGTACTATTTTAAAAGATGATCCCCATTCACTTTTATTTGTTTCTATACCCATCAAGCCCTAAAACAAGGAAATAAACCATCGCTAAGATACCAAATCAGACCAACCTACCATATTGCTCATCTTTCTTCTTTTTGTTTCAGTCGAGATATCTATATAATTTATTTATCACTAACGTTAGTTTAAACCTAAATCCACTCTATATGTTTCTTGTAATTGCACGATTTCATCGCTTAGACGTAATAACTAGTGGTAATTAAACACAAAAAATCCCCATTCTAGTGTAAATGATATTATCATTAATTCTTAAATTCAACTTTTGTATAGAAATTTGGCGTTTCTTTAAGAAGCTTAAGTACATGGTGAAACAGAAACTACCAGTCAATAATAGACGAACATTAGATAACTGTAACTTGTAGAATACTCAATCGGTGTCTTTATGGAGCGAACCTCTATACTATGTATGAAGTGAAGGAGTAAAATATATCAATACACATAATATTATATTTTATTACACACATTCATAGAATTCACTAATTTTCAATCAGGGGAAAAACGTCACAAAACAATTAATAAAAAGCATTTTGACAATGTAAAATGATGTAGGGATGGTAGTACCAAAATAATGCACACAATAATATATAGATGACACAGCTATACATAGATCATCCCTACATGACTTTCAATATTAAAATGTATGTTACACTGTAAAATACATACTTGATTTTAATGTTAATGCAGTTGGCAGCTGGTATGCAGTTTGTTTACCGTAATATTATGGCCATGTCAGGGTAGGCATCAATGTAGTGTAACTAAGAGCCTAGGACGTACGTACAAGGAAAACCAAGTTTTGTCAAAACATGTATTGATTATTATCGATTAATACAGACTCTCACTACGAGATTGGTCGAATTGACCGACCTCACAACCATTTTGTACCCATGCATTATACAGTGTAACATTAAATATTAATATTGAAAATCATACAGGGATGATGTATGTATAGCTGTATCATACCTATATTCTTGTTTGTATTCCTTTTAGTACTGCAATCCCTACATCATTTTATATTTACACAATTTTTTATTACTTGTACGAGAATACAGCTTTAGTTGGAACTTAGGTATTACAACTTTAGTTTTTTAGGCAATAACTGTATTTGTGGATGTTTTACTTTAATACTGGAATATACTTGAAACTATATAGAACTTGAACAAGGCTAAAAAATGAGCGAAGTTTCTATTTTTATAAAACTTGTATTTCTATGCATAGATAATATTTATATAATATTTCGATTGTGTTTGGAGAACGCGTTCATAATGCCAAACAACCTGAGAGATAGAATTGTGGACCATGCTAAATATGACAAACAACGTGAGAGATAGACTTGTGAAACACGCTTAATATGTCAAGGAACGTGAAAGATAGACTTGAAGAACGTGTCCTAGATTTTTCAGTTCTGTACGTATCTACTATCTGCTATATTGCACCAATCTTGGAGTTCTTTACAAGCTAATCTTCTGCTGAACTACAATATTTTCCAGTTCTGTACTTTCTGTCTGCCATGTTGTACCAATCTAAGATATCTCTACAAGTTTATATCTTGCATTACTATAGTATTTTCATACTGTACGTGACTAATGTTTGATAATTCCGTGAGAGAAGACAGAAAGCCATTATTACTTAAGTTGCATCTAGATAAATTCACGGAAGAAAACCATTATTACACAAGTTATATTTGATAAATCCAGGAGAGAAGATCATTATTACACAAGTTACTATTTGATAAATCCAGGAGAGAAGACTATTATAGCACAAGCTACATCTTCATAAATCCGTGAGAGAAGACCATTATAACACAAGCTGCTGTTTGATAAATCCATGAGAGAAGACCATTATTACACAAGTTGCATCTTGAAACATTTTTGAGAGAAAACCCTTATTACAGAAGTTGCATCTTGATAAATCCATGAGAGAAAATCCTTATTACACAAGTTACTACTTGATAAATCCAGGAGAGAAGACCCTTAGTACAGAAGTTTCTTCTTGATAAATCCATGAGAGAAGACCCTTATTACACAAGTTGCATCTTGATAAATCCATGAGAGAAGACCCTTATTACACAAGTTACTACTTGATAAATCCAGGAGAGAAGACCCTTATTACACAAGTTGCATTATGATAAATCCAGGAGAGAAGACCCTTATTACACAAGTTACTATTTGATAAATCCAGGAGAGAAGACCCTAAGTACACAAAATATAAAATCCAAATGCAATACTCTCCACATATCTGAACTAACAAGGATATCCAACAACACATTAACCAGTAACGATTATCACAATGTCTGTATCTTCATGAGAAACATCAACTATTAAGGAAGATTAAAATGCATCGAAGATTCATTCACAAGTGAAAAATATTCTTTTAATTAAAAGTCTGGTATGTAGCAGGAACAATGTTCTGAAAATTCACAAGCGAAATATAAAAATTGAAAATTTATGAAAACGGTGTTTTAGATCCTGCACTGCCCTTGAAAGTATTTACTCAATCTGATGAGCGTTAGAGTTGTGGAACAAGCCGTATATGCCAAGGAATGTGAGAAATAGACTTGTGGAACGTATCCGAGATTTTTCAGTTTTGTATGTATCAACTATCTGCTATGTTGAATTAATCTTCGAGTTCTCTACAAGCTAATCTTCTGCTGGACTATAGTATTTTTCAATTCTGTACGTACATACTGTCTACTATGTTGTATCGATCTTGGAGTTTTCTACTCACCGATCTTCTACCATACTACAGTATTTTTCAGTTCTCTACTTTTCTATTGTCTGTCTAGTTGTTCCAATCTTGGAACTCTTTTCAAGCTAATCTTCTGCTGTTCTTCAGTATTTTCCAGTTCTGTATGTGTTTACTTTCTGCTATGTTGAATCAATCTTGGAGTTCTCTACAAGCTAATCTTCTGCTGTTCTTCAGTATTTTTCAGTTCTGTACGTGCCTACTGTCTGCCATGTTGTACCAATCTAGGAAATTTGTACAAGCTTATCTTCTGTCTTACTATAATATATTGAGTTCTGTACGTGTCTACTGTCTGCCATGTTGTACCAATCTAGGAAATCTCTACAAGCTTATCTTCTGTCTTACTATAATATATTGAGTTCTGTACGTGTCTACTGTCTGCCATGTTGTACCAATCTAGGAAATCTCCTCAAACTGATATTCTGCCGTACTACAATACTTTTCAGTTTTGTACGTGTTTATTTCCTGCTTTGCTGTATATATCTTGGAAATCTCTACAAGCTAACCAATTAATACAACAGGCTTTCTTCATTCTGTGTGTCTCCTATGTTTTATTATGATCAAAGCTGTTCAGAGAACATAATTTTTTATCCGATTGTGTAGGTAGGAGATTCAATAGTAGGTTTAAGCTGTATGATTCATGTGGAAGTAAACAATGAAGAGTATATCTTTAGATATATATATATGCACATTTCATTTTGTAGGTAAACCTTTTTGCATTAAAAGTATTATTGTGTCTACGTCTGTCTCCCCCCCCCATTTCTCTGTCTACTAATATCAATTTCCTGTCTTTATACATATATGTTTTTTTGTTTGAAGTTAAGCACAAAGCAACACAATGGGCTATCTGTGCTCTGCCCACCACGGGTATCGAAACCCGGATTCTAGCGTTGCTTGTTTGCTGTGTCACTGGGGGCCATAAATATGTTTGCGTCTGTGTATTATCTATATAATTGTCCGCGTATATCTATCTCTTGTCTTGTCAGTCTGCATGTATATATATTTTCTGTCTATCGATCTGAGTATTTCATTTATATCTGAGACAATAAGAAATCATATTTTGCTTAATCACTGGTCAACACTTTCCTCTTGTGAGATCGGAAAAAATAATGGACTTCTAAATGAAACTATGAAGCCAAATTTCAATATCTTAAATTTCCTGCTAAACATATCATTATCCGTGAATATACTTGTACAGGTACCTTGTGTATACAAAAACACGCTGATTGCGCTGGCAAAACTTATGTGGATTACAGTTTTTATTTCAGTCGGCAAGTTTTACTAATAACACAGTCTGATGTTCAACATTGGACTCGGAACAAATTGAATTTCACCACATCTATTATTGTTTCGGTAACCCATTTTCGCTGCAAAAACTAATTCCGAAACCTAGAAGCCTAGAATGCAGTGACTTGATTCCCTCGAGCTTCTCGAGGCTTCCGGTAACTCACGATTCGCCCCAGTCTTCTTTTTGTTTGCTGGTTTCGTTCTACCTGCGTTTAAACTATTACATAAATATACGTCATTCCTCTTTAACCACCTGTCTTTCGGCTGAGATTGTTTCTGGTAAAACAATACAACGGAGGAGAAACTGGCATTAAAAGAAATTCTAAACCCAACTTTGTTGGCTTTGTGCTTTAAAATCACGCGGTTCTCTACAAGTAAATGGAAATCAGAACCAGCAAACACATACATTTAAGCCTATTCATTATACCCTTTGCTAAAACGTTTCGTTAAGGTAATCTTTGTATTTAATACCACTTTTATTCAAATACGTTTAGTTATAGTTTGTTTAGAAATATCCAAGTTTCTGTCAAACAAAAAATAGCCATCGACCTTCGTAAAAATAGGTCGAACATGACAAACGGTTTTGAAGTTGTATCAAAATTAGTTTCAGAATTTGTCGTGGTTTTGGTCTCTTTAGACCGAAGTCTGAATGATACAACACTTAAAAAATGGAGAAAAAAAATTATTATGGGATCTAATAACGTGGAATTTACCACCATGTTTTAATAATTATGGCCTAGTTGACCAGTTACGAATCCAGAGTTAAAAAAAAGATAGAATATTACATTGTTAATTATCTCTCAAAAAAAATTTAAATAATAAATTCCTTTTAGTTATTTTAGTTAATGAAACAAGAAAAACGAAATAGTGCTATGACAATTTAAAGTAGTGCGACGAACTACATGTATACCTAATGTTCTAATGATTTCTATTACTGGGCGAGTTCTTTTGGGTTATTTAATAATAAAAAATTGCAAATTTAATGATAAAAAGTCAGCTTAATTAATGTTCACTGATAGGCCTAATTCACAGTAGACGATAATACAAAATTTCATATATTTGCTAACATCTCTCATATATAAGGTACTTTCTTATATCTCTGTTTTCGTCGTCGCAAACCCAATCTTAAAAATTACAAAACTGGAATAACTAACAAACGGGCTGACAGTAACAAACAAACTTACTAACCAAACTCTCTAACCCAATAATCAATCATCTGTAACAGACTCACCAATAATTAATCTCTAGCAAAACTCGCTTTTTATATAGTTTCAACCATATCCTATTCTTTCAAGAAAGTTCAAGACGTTTAGCCACGATCTCAACACGTGGCATCAAAACTCCCCATTGCCAATAAAATATGTCTAAATGAAAAAAAAAACAACAACAAAAAACAGCCTACAACACTATTTTCAACCCAAGTATATTATACAAATATATCTAACAAGGACAAAAAGTCATTCAATTTATGATATGGAAATAAGAACATTATTAATGATTACAAGAAAAGACGATTACCATCCAACCTAAATAAAGGCCAGTGTGGGTCACGCCACGTCACACTTGATTTCTCGAAATAGGAGGAATCAT
>NW_013671750.1:45821-47956 GCF_000517525.1 Limulus polyphemus | reverse complement strand
TCAAGAACGACTCTAAGTTAAGAAATCAACAGATATTTTTTTAGTTTTGTTGTCTATAAATTTAATTTTATAGTTTCAGTACATAGACTAACACCAACATTAGGCTATACTTTATTTGCTGAGCAACATGGCATAAAATACATTGTTGGTACGTAGTGTTACCAAAACGCACTGGCTCTTCTATATATTAGAAGTTGTTAATCTAACTGGTATTTACCAATAATTACTCTATGAATAAGCCACGAATTCATTTCATGAATGATCTTAATTTTGATTGGCTCATAAAGGAATTTACCGACATTTGACTGCATTGATTGTACTTTTCTGTAATGATGGACGTGTCTTCTCGAAAGCAGATTTAGAAAGGCAAAAATCCTGATAAGATTCCGAAAGAAAAGAAATATGACTACAATGGCCAGTTCTTGATTCATAAGAAGGACGGATATCACGAAATATTTCGTGACACAAAAAACATAGACAACCCTAAATATTTTTTGATTAATAAGAAATACGTTTACCATGAACAGTCAGCGACACAAAAAACATAGACAACCCTAACTATTTTTTTGATTCATAAGACAGACGTTTACCAAGAAGAGTTAGCGACACAGAAAACGTTGACAGCTATAACTATTTCTTGAAAAATAATAAAGGTGCCCACAGTGGCCAATCTATCTAAACAATTTACATCACTAGTATCTTGGTTACGAGGAGTGTGATTCCTATCGCTGAGAGACTGGAAAACTACTTGTTTTCTGAGTTGAAATGTCAGTTCACGAACTGACTTTTGTAAGATGAAGAGACAGTATTCCAGTAAGTTTAAATAGAACAATAAGGTCACCAAAACGTGTTTATAGAAGACACAGTATGATAGTAAGTATGAATAGAACAGTAAAGTTACCAAAATGTGTTTATAGAAGAGACAGTATTCTAGAAAGTTTGAATAGAACAGTAAGGTTACCAAAAGGTGTTTATAGAAGAGACAGTATGATAGTAAGTATGAATAGAACAGTAAAGTTACCAAAATGTGTTTATAGAAGAGACAGTATTCTAGAAAGTTTGAATAGAACAGTAAGGTTACCAAAATGTGTTTATAGAAGAGACAGTATTCCAGTAAGTTTAAATAGAACAATAAGGTCACCAAAACGTGTTTATAGAAGAGACAGTATTCTAGTAAGTTTGAATAGAACAGTAAGGTTACCAAAACGTGTTTATAGAAGAGACAGTATTCTAGTAAGTTTGAATAGAACAGTAAGGTTACCAAAACGTGTTTATAGAAGAGACAGTATTCTAGTAAGTTTGAATAGAACAGTAAGGTTACCAAAAGGTGTTTATAGAAGAGACAGTACTCTAGTAAGTTTGAATAGAACAGTAAGGTTACCAAAACGTGTTTATAAAAGAGACAGTATTACAATACATTAAATTAGAACAGTAAGACTATTAGAACGTGTTTATAGAAGAAACAGTATTCTAGTAAGTATGAATAAAACAGTAAGATTACCAAAACGTGTTTATAGAAGAGACAGTATTCTAGTAAGTTTGAAGAGAACAGTAAGGTTACCAAAACGTGTTTATAGAAGAGACAGTATTCTAGTAAGTTTGAATAGAACAGTAAGGTTACCAAAAGGTGTTTATAGAAGAGACAGTACTCTAGTAAGTTTGAATAGAACAGTAAGGTTACCAAAATGTGTTTATAGAAGAGACAGTATTCTAGTAAGTTTGAATAGAACAGTAAGGTTACCAAAACGTGTTTATAAAAGAGACAGTATTACAATACATTTAATTAGAACAGTAAGGT
The DNA here is from genome assembly GCF_000517525.1 of Limulus polyphemus. NCBI lineage: Eukaryota > Metazoa > Arthropoda > Merostomata > Xiphosura > Limulidae > Limulus > Limulus polyphemus. Next base: position 46,158 of record NW_013671750.1, on the reverse strand, counting down.
TACCAAAACGTGTTTATAGACGAAACAGTATTCTAGTAATTTTGAATAGAACAGTAAGGTTACCAAAACGTGTTTACAGAAGAGACAGTATTCCAGTAAGTTTGAATAGAACAATAAGATCAACAAAACGTGTTTATAGAAGAGACAGTATGATAGTAAGTATGAATAGAACAGTAAGGTCAACAAAACGTGTTTATAGAAGAGACAGTATGATAGTAAGTATGAATAGAACAGTAAAGTTACCAAAATGTGTTTATAGAAGAGACAGTATTCTAGAAAGTTTGAATAGAACAGTAAAGTTACCAAAATGTGTTTATAGAAGAGACAGTATTCTAGA
>NW_013671750.1:31796-44982 GCF_000517525.1 Limulus polyphemus | reverse complement strand
CCTCATTAGGTTATTTTTCTATAGATTACCTTGATTGATAATTCCTCATTAGGTTATTGTTCTATAGATTACCTTGGTAGATAATTCCTCATTAGGTTATTGTTCTATAGATTACCTTGGTAGATAATTCCTCATTAGGTTATTGTTCTATAGATTATCTTGGTAGAGAATTCCTCATTAGGTTATCATTCTATAGATTACCTTGGTAGATAATTCCTCATTAGGTTGTTGTTCTATAGATTACCTTGGTAGAGAATTCCTCATTAGGTTATTGTTCTATAGATTATCTTGGTAGAGAATTCCTCATTAGGTTATTGTTCTATAGATTACCTTGGTAGATAATTCCTCATTAGGTTATTTTCTATAGATTACCTTGGTAGAGAATTCTCCATTAGGTTATTTTCTATAGATTATCTTGGTAGAGAATTCCCTAACCTAATGAGGAATTATCTACCAAGGTAATCTATAGAACAATAACCTAATGAGGAATTATCTACCAAGGTAATCTATAGAACAATAACCTAATGAGGAATTCTCTACCAAGGTAATCTATAGAAAATAACCTAGTAAATCTACCAAGGTAATCTATAGAACAATAACCTAATGAGGAATTATCTACCAAGGTAATCTATAGAACAACTACCAAGGTAACCGATAGAACGATAACATAATGAGGAATTCTTTACCGAGGTAATTTATAGAACAATAACTTAATGAGGAATTATCTACCAAGGTAATCTGTAGAACAATAACCTAATGAGGAATTATCTACCAAGGTAATCTATAGAACGATAACATAATGAGGAATTCTTTACCGAGGTAATTTATAGAACAATAACTTAATGAGGAATTCTCTACCAAGGTAATCTGTAGAACAATAACCTAGTAAGGAATTCTCTACCAAGGTAATTTATAGAACGATAACCTAGTAAGGAATTACAAGTGTTGATAGTAATGGATCCTTCTATATAGCATGGCTACAAATATGTTGTAGGCAGTGCATTAGGACAAGTGTTGATAGTAATGTATCCTTCTATATAGCATAGCTACAAATATCTTGTAGGCAGTACATTAGGACAAGTGTTGATAGTAATGGATCCTTCTATATAGCATGGCTACAAATATGTTGTAGGCAGTGCATTAGGACAAGTGTTGATGGTAATGGATACTTCTATATAGCATAGCTACAAATATCTTGTAGGCAGTGAATTAGGACAAGTGTTGATAGTAATGGATACTTCTATATAGCATAGCTACAAATATCTTGTAGGCAGTACATTAGGACAAGTGTTGATAGTAATGGATCCTTCTATATAGCATGGCTACAAATATCTTGTAGGCAGTGCATTAGGAGAAGTGTTGATAGTAAGACATCCTTCCATACATAAGGTACAAAGACTTAGGTGCTATTCGGATATAACATTTTCGTGGTAGTTTACAAGAAGTTTGGTTTTAATAGAAGACAAATGAATATACATTAGGTTTTGTAACTAGTTATATACAAAAACCTTAAAGTTAATATTTTACATGCTTCAAACATCGTCGTATAATATTACTGTTTATTGAATAAACGTTGTTTAGGTTGCAGTTCACGTCAGTTGATAGCCGTCTTACCGTTTCTTTGTTAGTGTGGTATTCGAGTCAAATAGGTTCCGCAACATTAAGATATAATAGAAAACTGATGGTCGTGCGATCTTAGTGTTGTCAGAGATGCTATTGCAACAAATATTTATTTATAAGGTTACACTTACTGCAGGCTACAGCACTGAACGATGATAAACAAAACCAACACTTGCTTTTATTTAGAAAAGTGTCGAGAACACTAGTAGTGCTTGGCCTATTTTCTCTGTGGCTACCACTATATCTAACGGGACGAAACTTAACTTGAAATTGTCAACACGACCGATAAATTAAAACGTCATTCCTTCTGGTCGCACTAACAGGAGACCCTCTAAGGGTCATTGATAGGTCTATGTTTTTCAAGGTAATGTCGGATCATCAAACCGAAAAGAGTTACTTGGCCCAATAGACCAATGGAAAGACAGAACCTTCCAAACAGGTGACAACTGGAGAAATTATTATAAACCTGAATAAGCAGAAGACGTCAAATTATTATAGGTAGTTTTTCTATTAAAAGTATAAGGCTTAAGAATTCTCTGAGTGTACAGGTTTACTTGTACTAAATACTCGTAAATAATGCTCTTAAAAGGTATATATTTTTCTTTTATGAAGATATAAGTTAGCTTGTGTTATTCAGTAAATTGTGTTATACGAATGTTGTATTTTATTTTTAAAGGTTTATTACTCAAGAAATCAATTCTACAGCAAAACCAATGTTATGAGTATTGTAAAACGTGGTTGTCTTATATCTATTGTATGTTAAGATTTTTTTTTACCACACTTAAATTCGAAAAATATAACCACTCCTATCTTCCCTGCAGGTTTTGAAAGTTTATGACCACTACCAACCTAGATATGTGATTACTTGGTAAAAATAAAATAAATAATAGCACAACTTAGAATACGCATAGAATTACACTGAAACAGAGAACAACCTTAGTTCTAGAACTTCAAAGAGGAAAATCGCTATAAAAGTAATGGTTTAAGGTTTTATAACTTCATCTGTAGCTTGCGGAAACCATGTAATTATACCGCTCTACATGTTTTTCTATTTTCAACACTTCTTTCCGTGGGTTGAAAGTATGAAACTTGAATCATGAGAATATCTAATAAGAAAAGGAAGACAAACGAAATTACTGTTTTGTTACGTCATTCTAAGGCTGTTGTTTTCTCACTGTATACCAATGATTATGGTTTAATGTTCTATGGTAGAAAGAGCTGGGAGTGCTTTAATACCACGCATCGCTGGTAACTATGGCCATGGTCACGTGCAAGAAACACTGATGTATATCATTTTCTGGCAGGAGGTGGGCCATCAGTGTGGAGAGGTAAAAATATGTCTAGCTTGGATGAACATTCAACACGATCAAAATATCCAGAATTCCAGAAATAATTCCTGCTCACTTCGACAAATCCAACAAGATTTAGCTTCTCATATGTTTCATTAACACACGTTATATAAATACACGCTTTATTACCACAAGTTATTTAAATATACGTTTATTTAACACACGTTATTTAAATTTTATTAACACACGTTATATAAATACACGCTTTATTACCACAAGTTATTTAAATATACGTTTATTTAACACACGTTATTTAAATTTTATTAATACACGTTATATAAATACACATTTTATTACCACAAGTTATTTAAATATACGTTTCTTTAACACACGTTATTTAAATGTGCATTTTATTAATACACGTTATTTATGTACACATTTTATTAACACACGTAGTTTAAATATACACTTTATTACCACAAGTTATTTAAATACACGTTTTATTGGAATACATTATTTAAATGCGCGTTTTATGACTACAAGTTATTTAAATACACGTTTTATTAGCACACGTTATTTAAATGTGCGTTTTATTACCACAAGGTATTTAAATAAACGTTTCTTTAACACACGTTATTTAAATATGCATTTTTTAATACACGTTATTTAAATACACATTTTATTAGTACACGTTATTTAAATGCGTGTTTTATTACCAAAATTTATTTAAATACACGTTTTATTAGCACATATTATTTAAATGCACGTTTTATTACCACAAGTTATTTAAATACACGTTTTATTAGCACATATTATTTAAATGCACGTTTTATTACCACAAGATATTTAAATACACGTTTTATTAGCACACGTTATTTCAATGCACGGCTTTTAGTAATAAATGCTGTTATTTAAATATTTTTTTATTAACACATGTTGTTATTTAAATACCACATATCTTATTAGTACACGTTGTTGAACTACATGTTTTTTATTAATAAATACGTTAGCATTTGCAGAAGATTCTAATATTATATGCTTTAAAGTACATTCGTTTAATTTACACATTTTCCTTTACACATCCTGACAATACAGATAGTTAATACCACATGAATTGTAAATTACGTCATTCATAAATGCAAATTTTGACTTACTGTACATTGAGAAAACAGAACTCAGCAAAATTTACTATAATAGGGTTAATAAAAGGCTTAACACGACGTCAAATGCCATACATGGGAAATGATAACATCGTTTTAACAATGTGCTATTAACAAGGCTACTATTTATGCAACAATGGGCCACTAGTAGGACTGCTATCTATGCAACAATGGACTGCTAGTAGGACTGCTATCTATGCAACAATGGACTACTAGTAGGACTATCATCTGTTTAACAATGAACTAGTAGTAGGGCTACTATTAATTGTACTTGTCAAAATACATTAATATTAGGCCTATTATACTCTTTATCTAGTCATTTAGTGATTTTCAAGAATTAGAAGCGTAGCGTGCGTAATAATAGTATTCCAATCACACTATGTTGGCAGTATTCAATGCCGACGACGAGTTTTGCTCAATCCAGAACTCATCAAATCGGCTGGGACACAACAAACACAGTAGTGGTTGGAACACTATTTATATAAACAATTGTTATGGTGTTAACACATTTTCGAAGCTGGCGAAGCATGATTATTATTGATTATACTTGTCATAAGATATTAGCCCTTGGAATACTGTTATTATATACTGTTCTAATTATTGAAAATTCCTAAGGGACTACATAAAGAAGAAAGTGTTAAAATATACAATAGGCTTAATATTAATGTATTATGAAAAGTATAATTAATTATAATCATGCTTTCCATCTTGGAAAAGGCACTCACACATTAACAAGTACGACTATTATCTATTTAACAATGGAGTACTAGTAGAACTATCGTATATTTATAACAATTGACTGGCAGTAGTATTACGACTACTATTAGTTTAACAATGGACTAGTAATGAAACTACTGATAGGACCATCATCTGTTTAACAATGGTCTAGTAGTAAGACTTAAATATCATACTAGTAATAGGACTACCATCAATTTACAATGACGACGACCTCAGTAAAAAGTCGAAACGTTGCTTGGGCATATTTATATGTGTATGTGTTTAGAATAATCATCGCAAATTGGAAATAACAATTACAGATATTTCAACTTTAAGCATGCCCTCCCGTTGGGGTTTTACAATATGGGTTAAATAATATTTTGTGTTCAACTATATATCTTCCTCCTTATCTACCGTTCTACATACTCTTCTCCCCTTATTTATCGTTCTACACATTTTTACATATTATCTACCTTTCTACACATTCTGAAGTATTTATCTTTTCTATGAGCGTTTGCAGACAGAAGCGATGCACGGAGGTTGAAGTATTTTAAGGCAGATAAAGTTTGTACTAACATACTAACACGTGGCTGATCTAACATTATATTACTACTTATTAGGTGTGTTATAACTTCACAGTTACTCCTGTTAAAAGCAGTGTTGTTTCGAAAAAGGTTTCAGATTTTTATTCTGTAATGATCACATCCTATACGGACTTAAATACAGCAGTATCACTAATTACTGTTTGATATTGTAAACATTGTTGAAACTACAGGAAGTAGAATATAACAATAACGTGGTTTATGATTTGATATTTTAAACACTATTCAAACTACAGGAAATAGATTATAACGATATTATTGATTATTGTTTGATATTGTTAACACTAATCAAACTACAGACAATCAAATATATCAATAACGTGGTTTATGATTTGATATTTTAAACACTATTCAAACTATAGGAAATAGATTATAACGATATTATTGATTATTGTTTGATATTGTTAACACTAATCAAACTACAGAAAATCAAATATATCAATAACGTGGTTTATGATTTGATATTTTAAACACTATTCAAACTATAGGAAATAGAATATAACGATATTATTGATTATTGTTTGATATTGTTAACACTAATCAAACTACAGAAAATCAAATATAACAATAACGTGGTTTATGATTTGATATTTTAAACACTATTCAAACTACAGGAAATAGAATATAACGATATTATTGATTATTGTTTGATATTGTTAACACTAATCAAACTACAGAAAATCAAATATATCAATAACGTGGTTTATGATTTGATATTTTAAACACTATTCAAACTACAGGAAATAGAATATAACGATATTATTGATTATTGTTTGATATTGTTAACACTAATCAAACTACAGACAATCAAATATAACGGTGACTATGATGATGAAAGATAATATCTCAGGTATGTCTGTCTTCCCATCTATTTTTAAAGCAGCATCTACCTAACTAGTTCTCTGTGGAAACTGGTGAGAATTTGTTAGTCAGGCATAGTTTCATAGCTTATCTGCTGAAAAGAAACTGTTTGGTAGGCAGAATGTTTGGTCAATCCCACTCATTCGTAATCTTTAATTTATTTGTCAACTATAATTCTGCCAGATTATTCATAAAAATATGTGTGTCTATGTATATATATATATATGTTTATAAATCTATGAGTTGGTTAAAGTGCCACTAATACTTTCATGGGACAGTAAGCCTAGCATAGTCTAAACGTTATAGTACGCTCTACTGGTAATTTGAGGGTCGCGGTGTCGGATCCCGTTACAGAACATGCGCACCTCTTTCAGGCGTGGTTTCGTTATAATGTGTCGATCAATCCCGTTATTCGTTGGTAAACAGTAGTCTAAGTGTTGGCGATCGGTGGTGTTGATTAGTTGCTTTCTCTGTAGTCTATCACTTCAAAACTAGGGACGGCTAGAGCAGGTAACCCTTGAACAGCTTTGCGCGAAGTACGGCAAACACAGAAATGCGATCGTTGAATATATATATGTTTTACGTCACGTACAACGTAACTACAGAAACCCATTAACTGACACATGTAAGCAATGATTACATCACACTCATTTTCAATCTATCCATTCTTTCTGTGTGTGCTAGCCTGTCAAACTTTTATTACGTTGTCATGGTTAAAATTTTTCGCTCTGTTGTAAAAACAGGTCTACCACGATCATTTTGAAGGAATGCGACACGTTTCCTGCCCTCCATCAGCGGGAAGATTCTCCGGTGTTCCCGACTGTAATTACTCATTTCGTCGAAGGTAGACAGAGGCCTGAAATTGATGACAGGGGCAACACGCCGCCGTACTCTCTCTTCATGTATTTAAATAAAGGTACGACGGAGCCTTGGTTAAGGTAGATAACTGAACACCATTGTTGTTAGGTTTCGAAGTCAGCTGTGAGATTTATGACATCAGAAGTAGTTTACAAATCCTCTAACTGGAGTTCTAATTTTGTGTTTTGTTTTCTTCTTCACAAGGGCTACTACTATATACTGTGAAATTCTTTCAATAGTTGCCCTTAATTCAGTTTTTGTCTATTGTCTATTATTTATTTGAGTAAAAACCACGAAGAGTACGTTAAGCCTAACACAGCGGATGTGCCTGCGAAACTAAACAAGCAGCTTTCGAGAGACGAGAAATTTACTTTTACAGCAGTACGAACTTTAAACAATTCTGCATAACAAACATTGTGAAACTAATGAATTTCAACATGGCGCCCAAAGAGCTTGTTGGTTCCTGTGTTGAACACTGCAACTGTACTTTCAAAATATTAAGAACATATTTTTTTTCTCCGTCTGTTGGCTGCTGAATGCCATCCCTACCCCCTCTCCGGTGAGACAGCGCTAACTTTACGGACTTACAACGCTAAAATCCAGGGTCCAATTCCCCGCGGTTTTGCTCTGAAGGAAAGAGTCCTTCAGTGGCACAGCGGTACGTCAGTGGACCTACAACGCTAGAAACCGGGTTTCGATACCCGTGGTGAGCAGGGCACAGATAGCCCATTGTGTAGCTTTCTGCTTACCTTCAAACCTAACCTAACAGAAGGAAACAAAGAAAGAAACAAAGCTGTAGAATGTTAATGTTTTCATAAGCATTGCCTCGAAATGTGTAAGTTTTATTTTTAATAAATAGTACTTCAAATATGATATCTGTATCTTTCTAAATTTCTAAGCATAAGAAATGAAAACGAGCTTCTCTCAAACTTTAGTTCTTAACGATACAAACTTCTCACGTGTTAATTTCTTTAATGTCTTTTTTTTTTTTACGGGAACAAAGCGTATATTGTGGCGCACCTATAATTCACTAAATGCCTAACTTGTTTTCGGAAGACTAACACCAACTATTGATCTTTTCTCGAAAAATAAAATTGGGACACAAAGTTGTTAAGTCTTTAATTATTTATGACTCTCTGACTATCTGTACATGTAAAGAAATTCATACAACACAATCGTATATCTTAGATTGGAATTAGCCAAAAATATACTTTTAAAGAGTCACTTAACAAATCCGGTAACTGGCAAACTTATATCAAAACTCTTCGTTAAAAAAAGTGACAACATCGAACAGTTAAGTGACAAAATTGTAAATTTTAATAAAAGTGATTATAGCCGGGAATATCGAGTTACAATTAACAGTTTTAATACAAGTGACTATAGCTGAGAACAAGGAATTAAAATTTTAAGTTTTAATAAAAGTGACTATAGTCGAGAACAAGGAATTACAGTTAACAGTTTTAATAAAAGTGGCTATAGCCGAGAACAAGGAATTAAAATTTTCAGTTTTAATACAAGTGGGTATAGCCAGGAATATGGAGTTACAATTAACAATTTTAATACAAGTGATTATAGCAGAGTAAAGGAAATTACAATTGACCATCAAGGCAATTCAAAGAACAATAATCTTATAAGGAATTTTATTTGAAAGAAATTCTATAGAACAATAACCTAGATCGGTGTTCTGTATCAAGATATCCCCCGGCGGGACAGCGGTAAGACTTCGGATTTAGAACGCTAATATCAGGGGTTCGATGTGGCTTTACTACAAGAAAAACACACATACTGTATGAAGATAATAAACAGAATGATAGATAACCTAGTAAGGAATTCGCCTAATTCACTGCCTACAACATATTTGTAGCTATGCTATATAGAAGTATCCATTACTATCAACACTTGTCCTAATTCACTGCCTACAACATATTTGTAGCTATGCTATATAGAAGTATCCATTACTATCAACACTTGTCCTAATTCACTGCCTACAACATATTTGTAGCTATGTTCTATATAGCATAGCTACAAATATGTTGTAGGCAGTGAATTAGGACAAGTGTTGATAGTAATGGATACTTCTATATAGTAGTAAGTTTGAATAGAACAATAAGATCAACAAAACGTGTTTATAGAAGAGACAGTATTCTAGTAAGTTTGAATAGAACAATAAGGTCAACAAAACGTGTTTATAGAAGAAACAGTATGATAGTAAGTATGAATAGAACAGTAAGGTCAAAAAAACGTGTTTATAGAAGAGACAGTATGATAGTAAGTATGAATAGAACAGTAAGGTTACCAAAACGTGTTTATAAAAGAGGCAGTATTACAATACATTTAATTAGAACAGTAAGATTACCAAAACGTTTTTATAGAAGAGACAGTATTCTAGTAAGTATGAATAAAACAGTAAGATTACCAAAACATGTTTATAGAAGAGACAGTATTCTAGTAAGTTTGAATATAACAGTAAGGTTACCAAAACGTGTTTATAAAAGAGACAGTATTACAATACATTTAATTAGAACAGTAAGGTTACCAAATCGTGTTTATAGAAGAGACAGTATTCCAGTAAGTTTAAATAGGACAGTAAGGTTACCAAAACGCGTTTATAGAAGAGACAATGCGTTTAGAAGAAAATAACAGTAAAGTTACAAAGACATTTTTATAAAAAAGCCAGTAAGTTTGAAAAAGGTAAGTTTACCCAGGTGTGTTTATAGTATAGTCAGTAGACTAGTAAGTTAGATTGAAATCTATAATATTTATATTTCATATCTATGTTTTTAGATGTACCTTTTAACAGTTTTGTTTAATACTTAGCTTGCATTTCTCACTTTTCCATCAGAACTCTATTTTTCTAACAAAACGTGTTCTAGTGATGGAACAGTGTTGTTGAGAAACTGATTTCTTTCGTCAGGTTTTCTGACAAACAGATATAATATTTGTATGTTGATGAAAGTGGGGTATTTTCCTTGTGAACCATTCAGTTTAAAGTTCCTTCTTTGTTTATGAAGTAAGAATGATAGCTTATCAATTGAACGCTGACATCACAGGAGATGCCTGTCGGGAACACATATGATTGGCCATATGGATATATTAAGCCCACCCAGTTTAATAAAACCAACCAAACAGTAAGTTTCAATTTTACAAATATCCAATCCACTTCCCGTCTTCTTGCCACACTAATCCAAGTACTAATGTAGACTTAACATATGACGTCAGCTAAGCCTTGTAGTGATCGACTGATAAGTTGTCGTAGGTTTCTGACATTAAGCTGCTTTGAAGCTCAATCAGAACAATCTAATCGTTTTCTGCCTAGACTTAACCCACTTCAGTTGCTATAGGAACATACTTCCCATGACTTTCACAATATAGCAGACCCGAGGAATGCTTGTTGTACGACAGCTTGGAAGAAATTAGCTCTTTGGAACTTAGGTTTGGCAGAATAGCTTTATGTAGTGATTTCTGACTTTCGGAATTTGAGAGTTTTAATTTCTTGCAAGGCTCACATTTCCATAAATTACTGTAATTATCTCCATTCCAGCAAGCTGCGGGGTGATAAAATCTTTATTAAATAAATAAACTTTGAAATACTACAACAATGCGTAATCTATATTCAAGTCTAGAATCAAATTTAGAAAAAAAAAATCCAAAAATTACGAGAAAACCTGGATTTCAAACTTTCGAAGTTTCTCAAATATATTGTTGTTTAAGTTACTTGTCTGTATTTTATAATTAGAGCCAAGAATGAAAGCATATGAGTTGAAATAGAAATTTCGCACCTTATTTCTTAACACTGAAATTTAGTTTAGATAAAGTGAAGTTTCTGAAGCGAATAATTTTCGGCAGGAACTTCTGTTCTTTTTGGTTCTTCAAAAGAAACAATTAGCCTGAAACTTATTTAGTTGCTTTTAAAGTGTCGAATTACGTAATTCAATTCATACAGAAGTTGTTATGAAGGAAGAAAGATAATATATCTTACAGATGGCAGCACCGTTATTCTTTTTCGAAATGGCGGATAGACATCGTATATACTGTATATAGTTGGTTTTGAAGTGTCGAATTATGTAATCCAATTCATACAGAAGTTATTATGAAGGAAGAAAGATAATATATCTTACAGAAGGCAGCACCGTTGTTTTTTTTTTTCAAAATGGTGGATAAATATCGTATATACTGTATACAATTGGTTTTAAAGTGTCGAATTATGTAATCCAATTGATACAGAAGTTGTTATGAAGGAAGAAAGATAATATATCTTACAGAAGGCAGCACCGTTGTTCTTTTTCAAAATGGCGTATAAACATCGTATGTACTGTCGTATAATGATACCTTAATTTGGTAATAACAGGCTGTAGATATTGCATTTTAAACTCTACATATGTAAGTTTGGTGCTGGTTAAATCTGAACGTGCTACCACTATCACAAATGAATCTACCTCCTGACAGTCTCAAGTTTTTATTTTTATACAATAGATTATTGAGTGTCAGGTTTTGAATATGGGCTGGGATTATTTTACAGTAGGTGTCTGTGACTTGTTGGCGATAAATGTCAACAACAAACAGACAAAACAAGTCCAACGTATGTAGAAAATTCATTACACTATAAATTACCACAGTTGTATCCAGAGCTTTGCCTCCTTTTCTTCAAAGTCCACACAGGCAGGTTCAATTACTTTATAATACCCTTTGACAAGACAGATTATTATCCTTTATCTCTGTTATTGCAATACCACTGTGAAACTCGCTTTAAATACTGACCGTTACAACTAAACTAACAATCACACTGCCTAACTTTACTTTCACGAACTCGACGTTTACAAACTTAACTTGCACTCACTTGGTCGCCTATATATATATACATTGCCCAACTGATGTCTAGGACTTTCTACGAACTACGTGACGCTATGATGTAACAATATTCATTTAAGGTTACGAGAAAAATACAGAAGGTTCGAGTAATGTGACGTCAGTTAACAACAATTGAACTACACACACACGACGTACGACTCTACCGAGTTACGTAACGAAATTTTTCAGAATTATCGCATTTGAAATAATTATTTTTAACACTTTTGGTATGAAAACTAAATAATCATTAAATATTAGATCACCAAACGAACTAAATATTAACTCTCACACTAAACAGTCTTGTATATCCAACATTGAGTAAATGTTTTATTGTAATTTGAGAATGGGGACCAGTTCTGAATACCAAAAATCTCCCCAAAAATACGATATTTTCAATTTTCTCGAATTTTAATTTTAGTTCACTCCTTCCACCCCGTGGAAAGGTCTGGATTCAACACTGCTGTCTCATTCTAAAAGAAAATATTGTATTATAAATTTTGTTTTCCTTCAAGAACTGTTGTGTTTAGAAAAATTTACAGACATGTCATTATGTAGTAGCAGTAGATGCTACAGGACGTGGTAGTTGACCCTATAGAAAGGTGATATCAGAGTTCACCTCTGCTAAGATATTCGTGATAACCCTGGTCGTTCTTCACTAAAGAATTTTATAATAAACAGTACAACTGATTTTCGTGGAAGTGAATCCAAAATAAACCTCACTAAAACTATGAATTATCTAAAGGTTGCCAACGTAGCTACAAATATGTTGTAGGCAGTGCATTAGGACAAGTGTTGATAGTAATGGATGCTTCTATATAGCATAGCTACAAATATGTTGTAGGCAGTGAATTAGGACAAGTGTTGATAGTAATGGATACGAATACTGTCTCTTCTATAAACATGTTTCGGTAATCTTACTGTTTTATTCATACTTACTAAAATACTGTTTCTTCTATAAACACGTTCTGGTAGTCTTACTGTTCTAATTTAATGTATTGTAATACTGTCTCTTTTATAAACACGTTTTGGTAACCTTACTGTTCTATTCAAACTTACTAGAGTACTGTCCCTTCTATAAACACGTTTTGGTAACTTTACTGTTCTATTCATACTTACTATCATACTGTCTCTTCTATAAACACGTTTTTTTGACCTTACTGTTCTATTCATACTTACTATCATACTGTCTCTTCTATAAACACGTTTTTTTGACCTTACTGTTCTATTCATA
>NW_013671750.1:28018-30831 GCF_000517525.1 Limulus polyphemus | reverse complement strand
CCAAGGTAATCTATAGAACAATAACCTAATGAGAAATTATCTACCAAGGTAATCTATAGAACAATAACCTAATGAGGAATTCTCTACCAAGGTAATCTATAGAACAATAACCTAATGAGAAATTATCTACCAAGGTAGTCTATAGAACAATAACCTAATGAGGAATTCTCTACCAAGATAATCTATAGAAAATAACCTAATGAAGAATTATCTACTATCGTAATATATAGACCGGTAAGATACTTAGAAATTCTTTACCAAGATAATGTGTAGACGGGTAACCTAATGATGTATTCTTTACTAAGGTGATGTACAAATTTCTAATGGTGTTCTTCTACGAAGGTAGTCATGGTAAAAGTATCTAATGAGAATCTCTCTACGAATGCTAACAATTACCTGCTGGTAGTTTCTCTAAGATGGTAATCAGTGGAACCACTGCCTACTGAGAGTTTTCGTTATAGTACTTCCTGTAGAGAATTGTGCAATGTAATATGTATAATAAGATGGTTTCCTTGCAATTAGCTTATGCATATGTGTAGACTGATTCAACAGTTTTTTCTTTTTCACGTTTTAAAAGGTGATTTCAACATAAGGTCCATTTTTGTGAGTTTAGTAAAGTAACTTATTGTTAGAATTTTGTCACGTTCTCTTAAAGAACTGTTTCCAAAACAAAGAAACCTTAAATTAAGATCCTGAATACGGGACCAGGAATCCTGCAAATAGCTGATCTTTTTGGAAAAAACATAAAAAAATCCAAGAACGGAGAGAAAACAGGAGCCAAGAGAAGAAGACCAGCTGGTAGCTGTCATTTTATAACAACTACGTTTCAACAGTCGAGAGACGGAACTCAGGGTCAAGGGATCTCTCATCCCAAAACAAAGCCCTGAAGAAAGAAGAGAGAGAGAAGACAGGAATTGTGGACTGTCTTCCTAGCAAGATAATCTGTCTGCGTTACTTGATACATAAGCACCTGAGCTTGTGAGATCAGCGGGATTCTCTTTGTACCTCACCGGAGATGTGATGAATGAAGTGGCTTTGTAACGGTCGGTAGTATTTTATCTGCACGTTGGTGAGAGAAATGTGTTTAATTCTTATCCAGGGACAGAGAAAGGGAATGGGAGTTTAATGATGTAATCATTTCCACACTTTCAACTTTGTGTAAAGAAAAATTCGGGAAATTTTGGTATAACCAAGTCGTAATAGTTTGTACTTACTATGACCTACTTAACGTCTGACAGCTCAAAAATGATGGAACCATCTGATATGGGAAAAAGTTTTGATATGTATAGGTGGCGCTTCTTTCAGTATAATTGTGGGAAGTCATCAAAGAAAAGAGCTTCTTCTGAACTCCGACTTTATTTCTTCAGTCACAGAAACGTAAAGGACGCTTAGATTTAATATATTTTTATTCAAACTCTCTAAACAAGTGTCTTCTTAATTAGATATTTAAAAAATGATGATTCTAGTTATATCTCAGTAATAACTTGTTTTTTCTCATGTTGTGAACATGAATATCTAAAATTCTCATTTTGAATTGCAATGAATATTTCACACACCAGTCTTGAGATTGAATGAACAATGAATATTTCACACACCGGTCTTCAGATTGAATGAACAATGAATATTTCATACAGCGGTCTTGAGAATGAATGAACAACGAATATTTCACACATGGCTCTTGAGATTGAATGAACAATGAATATTTCACACACTGGTCTTGAGATTGAATGAACAATGAATATTTCACACACCGGCCTTGAGATCGAATGAACAATGAATATTTCACACACTGGTCTTGAGATTGAATGAACAATGAATATTTCACACACCAGTCTTGAGATCGAATGAACAATGAATATTTCCCACACCGGTCGTGAGATTGAATGAACAATGAATATTTCACACATACCAGTCTTGTGATTGAATGAACAATGAATATTTCACACACACCAGTCTTGTGATTGAATGAACAATGAATATTTCACACACCGGTCATGAGATTGAATGAACCTGATAATATAACAAATAGATTTTGCTGTAAGTCATGTTCAATTTCCCTTCATAGAAATCATATTTGAAAGTTAAAAATCCGAGTAAAATTTGTGTAAAATCCAACAATATGTCGAAAGCATGCTAATCAGTATGATAATATCCTGTGACGTTAATGTTTATTTATTAAAACAGTGTAAGTTATTATTAGGTCGTCAAGAACTTAATGTCGCAATTTGGAACACTTTCATTAACCACCCCCCAAAAAACGTCCATCACGTACAATAATTAAACGAACCGCCTAAACGTTACGTTAGTGTAGCCTATAAAATGTGTAAAGTTTAGTATACTCTAATCCCTTATAGTGATGGTACACGACGTGATAGACATTCGGCATATAATTCTGTTTGAATACAAGAGAGGAAACAACGCCTCTGTAGCCACAAAGAATATCAAATAAGTTTATGGAAATATTTTGAGCTTTCGTAAGTGTGAACGATGGTTCAGCTAATTTCGTTCAGGTAACTTTAGCCTTAAAAACTGTGTTGGCAGGGGCTGACATGTTGGTATTAATACTGATGCTCTGAAGACGCTTGTGGAGTCTAACCCAAGGCAACACACTCGTGAAATAACCGTGAAATTGCATGTCTCTCATGAAACAATACGTAAACATTTAAGGAATATGGGAAAACTCCTTAAATAAGGTGTTTGGATACCTCACGAGCTCTCCGATGACCATCGTTTCCAACATGTGAACGTTGCTTCGTCTCTTCTGGTGCGTAATGCGCGTGAACCATTTTTGGACACATTTGTCACAGGTGATG
>NW_013671750.1:19737-27037 GCF_000517525.1 Limulus polyphemus | reverse complement strand
AAGATGGAAAAGCATCATCGATAAGAATGGAGACTATTTCATTTAATAAATGTTTTTTTTTATAAATAAATATCTGTTTTTTTTTTCATTTAAAAAAGCGACATTAATTTCTTGACGACCTAATACTACTTCTGATGTCAGTGATCTCTTATCAAAACAGTGTATGTTATTACTAGTTCTTATGTCAGTGATTCCTTATCAAAACAGTGTATGTTATTACTAGTTCTTATGTCAGTGATTCCTTATCAAAACAGTGTATGTTATTGCTACTTCTTATGTCAGTGATTCCTTATCAAAACAGTGTATGTTATTACTAGTTCTTATGTCAGTGATTCCTTATCAAAACAGTGTATATTATTGCTACTTCTCATGTCAGTGATTCCTTATCAAAACAGTGTATGTTATTACTAGTTCTTATGTCAGTGATTAAAACACTACTAATTACCCATGAAATAAATAATGAAGACCGGTGTTCCTTAACATCGACAGAAATAGACTGGTGAAACCTGAAGAGGTATATTCTTTTCTGTCGATAGATCTAGATTAATGGCAGCTAAATAATGAGCCAGTTCATAACCAACACATCTAGACTTATGAGGGATGAAGAGTGAAATTACTTTACTTCTTTGGAATAGGAGTGATATAAGCTGAAACAGTTTCAAAATGAGCAATCACCTTGCCATGGAATGACTTTATTGTCTGGAGTTTGTGGAAGTTTCTCAAATCTATGATTGTTGAGATTTACTCTTTTAAAATTTCAGTGGATTTGAATTAGTTAAAATAACATTTGTAGGAGCGATTTAAGGTTACGAGTCAATCACACTCGACATAAAGTAGCGGTGGAACGACATGTATAAGAACTAGATTTGGATATTGCTAGGCGTATCGTAGGTAATGTGATGCCACCGAAAATTGCAAATACCCTTTCCGATGCAAATAATTCATATACTCAAGTCATAAAGATGCGTTCAAATCGGGGACGCAGAATTTGCAAGATGGGGATGTCCCTGGTACTTAATCATATTAGAACACAAATAAATATGGATCAACGTGAGACACTAGGACCATCAAGAAGAAGACCTACAATAAGTCGTACCTCAGCCGTGGTAAAAAAGTGCGTTGTCTTGTAAAGGAAAAGAATCAATAACACAAAAAACAGTGGCAAAAGCCGTCCACGTGTTCCAATATAATAAGAAGGATATCCATCTGGAAACGATTCAAACATGGGAGGAGACAACTAAGATAAGGCTTTTCGTTCAACCATCGCATACTTCAAACAGCTCGAGAATTTAATGAGTAGATATTCTTAGAAGATATTCTGGTCAAATCGATGGACACAGCGCATATAGACTTCTGTGCAATTGGACTATTGAAACGGTCTCTGAGAATCTATCATTCTCGTACATTAGATGACTTACGGTTTGTTTGTTGAATTTTGCGCAAAGCTACTTGAGGATTATCTGCGCTGGCTGTTCCTAATTCAAATGGTATAGACTAGAGGGAAGGCAGTTAGTAAACACCATCAAACACCAACTTTTGGACTAACATTTTATCAACGAATACTGGGAATAACATTTATACTATAACACCCCTACGGCTGAAAAAGCGAGCATGTTGATTGACGGGATTCGAACCCACGAGCTGAAGATTACGAGACCAGTGCCCTAACCACCAGGCCATTGTTTATAAATAAATATAAATATAATGTCTGATATATGCATATTAATTGATTATACAAGAAGTACTCGAGCAGTTTACGAAGTTTAATTGGATTAGAACGAAAATATAAAATAAAAGAGTGAATTAAGACTTTTACCTGGATGAACCGAGCATCGATAAAGATCTCTAAGGTCTCTATAAACTCACAGTTCTTTATAAACCAGTAATGTTTCAAACATATAAACTATACCTACAGAAACTCTAAACACGCAGTTCTCTGTAGACCAACCAGTTCAAACAACTAAACACTACTTGTGGAAACTCTAATCACGCAGTTCCCTATAGACCAGCCAGTCTCAAACAACTAAATACTACTTGTGGAAACTCTAACCACGCAGTTACTTATACACCAGCCAGTCTCAAACAACTATGCACTACTTGTAGAAACTTTAACCACGCAGTTACTTGTAGATCAGCCAGTCTCAAACAACTAAACACTACTTGTGGAAATTCTAATCACGCAGTTCCCTATAGACCAGCCAGTCTCAAACAACTAAATACTACTTGTGGAAACTCTAACCACGCAGTTACTTGTAGATCAGCCAGTCTTAAACAACTAAACATTACTTATAGGAAACATAAACCCTCAGTTCCCTCTAATTTAACATGTTTTAAACAACTACATGCTTGTTAAAGGAACTCAAACTATTCAGTTTGAAACATCTAAACTCTACTTACAGAAAGTTGAAACAATTCCCTTTTCGTTCATGTTTTCTTTAATTCCATCTTTCCAACGCTTTATTGGCTTTCCCTGTCTTCTCTTGTCGAGTTACCGGCAGCTCTCTCTATTGCTTATTCTTCTCTTCATGTAACCAAATCACATGAGCCTCGCTTATATTGCCTTTTCTTCTATTCCACAGACTTATACCATTTGCATAATTTCTTTATTCGTTCTTTTCTCTTTCAACAATACTCCCAAGAGCCACCTCACCATTTTCATTTCTGTTCTTATCAACAAATCTTGTTCTCTCTTCCTAAGGGTCCAGGTTTCAGCTCTGCAGAGAAGCAGCGGTACAATTTGACTTTCAAGGATCTTGGTAACCTTTTGCCATAAATGACCGTGGCTACTTCATTTCTTGCACGCCATTCTTGAACAATTGTCCTTCTTTGTCTGCCATTCTTTGAATACATCTTTCTTTTCCTTGATTGTGTGCCGAATTTTTTTGCTCCACCATCATGTTTCCTTCTGTTCGGGCCCTTGTCCTTTATATATAGTTTACGTTACCAGTGACTAAAAGATCGTGTTGTAAACCATGTATGTAATGATACAGTTTAAGTTACCAGTGACTGAAGGATCATTACAGCGTAAGTTACCAGTGACTAAAATATTATGTTGTAAACCATGTATGTAATGATACAGTTTACGTTACCAGTGACTGAAGGATCATTACAGCTTAAGTTACCAGTGACTAAAAGATCGTGTTGTGAACCATGTATGTAATGATACAGTTTACGTTACTAGTGACTGAAGGATCATTACAGCTTAAGTTACCAGTGACTAGAAGATCGTGTTCTGAACCATGTATGTAATGATACAGTTTATGCTATCCGGCTAAAAGCTTTAGGGTTAACTTCTGCTGTAGAAATGTCTATAAGGCTACAAGATTTAGGGTTAACTTCTATTGTATATTGTCTATAAGGCTACAAGATTTAGGGTTAACTTCTGTTGTAGAAATGTCTACAAGGCTACAAGATTTAGGATTAATTTCTGTTGTAGAAATGTCTATAAGGTTACAGGACTTAGGATTAATTTCTACTTTAGAAATGTCTATAAGGCTACAAGATTTAGGGTTAATTTCTGCTGTAGAAATGACTATAAGGATATAAGGTTTATGGTTAATTTCTGCTGTAGAAATGTCTATAAAGCTACAAAATTTAGGGTTAATTTCTACTGTAGAAATGTCTATAAGGCTATGAGATTTAGGGCTGTCTACATAATGAGGTTGCTTGAATGATATTCATCTATATATATATATTTTTATCTATCATCCAGCTTTTGTTCCTCTATTCATTTTTTTATGAAATGTCTGCGGACTGACAACGCTAGAAACCGGGTTTCGATACCCTTGATGGGCAGAGAACAGATAGCCCTTTGTGTAGCTTTGTGCTTAATTTCCAACAAACTTTATGTATCTAAAATTTAATTTTCTGATATTTTCAAATTCGCAAATCATTTATAAGTCCCCTTGTGGGACAGTGGTTACAACGCTAAAATCCGGGGTTCGGTTCCCCGCGGTGGACATATCAGATAGCACAATGTAGCTTTGCTTTAAAACAAACCATTTATAATTTTAGGAAAACCCCATAAAATCAGTTAAAGACCAATATATAAGAAACCAGAAAACTTTCGAAAGGTACCTGTTTCTACATTAAGGACAAGCTGGAGACAGTAACGAGTTAAAATGTCATGCATTAGTCTTTCCCTAGAACATACAGGCTGGCTAGTTTCAATCACGAGCAGCTGTCATTATTACACTAACAATTTTAATAGAACTGTGTTGCCAAAACTTCTTTATCGATAACAAGAAGCTGTCAACCACAAGAGGTCAGTGTTGGTTTTGTTTACTGTTCCTTGTGGTACTCAAGAGATTAATGTTGGTTTTGTTTACTGTTCCTTGTGGTACTCAAGAGACTAATGTTGGTTTTGCTTACTGTTTATTTTGGTACTCAAGAGATTAATGTTGGTTTTGTTTACTGTTTATTTTGGTACTCAAGAGATTAATGTTGGTTTTGTTTACTGATCGTTGTGGTATTCAAGAGATTAATGCTGGTTTTGTTTACTGAGCTTTGTGGTACTCAAGAGATTAATGTTGGTTTTGTTTACTGAGCTTTGTGGTACTCAAGAGATTAATGTTGGTTTTGTTTACTGATCGTTGTGGTATTCAAGAGATTAATGCTGGTTTTATTTACTGATCGTTGTGGTACTCAAGAGATTAATGTTGGTTTTGTTTACTGATCGTTGTGGTACTCAAGAGATTAATGTTGGTTTTGTTTACCGAACTTTGTGGTAACTTCGAGATTATAGCCGGCCTTGTTTACTGATAGTTGTGGTACTCACGAGGATACCGTTGGTCTTAGTTACTAATAGTTGTGGTACCCAAGGGGTCAGTGTTAGTTTTGATCAATAATCGTTGTGATACTCAAGAGGTTAATTTTGGTTTTGTTCAATAATCGTTGTAATACCCAAGGGATTAGTGTTGGTTTTGTTCAATAATCGTTGTGATACTCAAGAGGTTAGTTTTGGTTTTGTTCAATAATCGTTGTAATACCCAAGGGATTAGTGTTGGTTTTTTTAACAGCTTTGTGGTAACTACGAGGTTATGGCTGGTTTTGGTATTCTTATATCTGAAATGTACTTGGAATAGTTGACATCACACAATAGTACAAAACTTCGATCCTATCTATTTGTCTGTCTGTCTACCAAAATTGAACAGTATATAATACTTATTTACAATTAGACTGTTCACAGTCTCCAAATACAATAAAACGATTGCTCAGTACTTTACTGTACAGAGATAAAAACCTCGCTGCTGGGTACAGATTCAACGTATTATTTCGTTATCACCAGTATGTTGAAACGTGTAGAATGTATGAGACCGTGTTTATTTTTATACAGTCAATTACTAACAAAATGTTTTATCGTAGTTTGAGACTGGGGACAGTCTCATTATTCAACATTTATTGAGTACTGTTAAACGTTGGTTTATTTTAACAACAGCGGTATTTAAAATTTAGACACGTGCCCTTTCAACTTTAATATCTTTCTATTTATTTAAGTTAAAGTTTCTCAAAAGTCTGTATTTTTTTCCCATGACGAATTACTTTGTCCTTATATCCAAACTATTGGGGTGTGACTGATTATTGTTTTGTATTTTAGCTTAGTATGAACATTTATCTTGAATAAAACAACAAAGTATTTCAACTCAAACAAAATTCAGAACCATTTCCTTATTCTTCTCCATCTATTATTAATTTAGAAAAAATTACAAAAGAGGAAGATAATAAAGCACTTGCAATAGAGCACATTCATGCAAGATTAAATATCGTGAATCCAAGTTTAACGTAGATTCACACAGAGTCACACTCTCTAGAAATGGTTGATAACTTCATCAAAGTACACGTAAAGATTCCCAGTAAAATTCTTATATTCACCTACATATAGAAACTTATGACAATAAGACCAGCTGAAAGTTGGAACAGAACCCGCAGCTGTTGGTTATCCAGTAAATCCTAATTGTTAACGCTGTTTTTTTTTATTTGTTTTATAATACCCGTTAAAGCAAACGAAATATTCAATCCAGGCGTCATAAAAACAAAAACAAAAAACAAACACGTCTACGTTTCTCTGTACTTGAATGTAGGCTACCGGAAACAATAAACTGTAGTAATATGAACTATCAACAGCTGTTGCACAAGAAAAGATATAATTGTTTGTTCTGTTGAAAGCCACTAGCGAAACGACTGTGTAGTGAAACTTTTTCTTTGCATACTTTTAGTGATGAATGTATAAATAAACATTTTAAGTTCCCTGTAAAAAAATCTTTAGCTATTTCGTAATGGGTAATATATTATCTAATGACGTTTGTTTCATCTACAGTAGTTCAATGTCAATGGAATAAACAATGTCGAAAGGAACTGAAAATGACTGGGATGAGCTTTTTTCTTAGATGGCCTGTAATTCTCGAGTGCTACATTCACATAACAACAGTTTGGTTTTCAAGAGTTATGAGTTACCACACGGGGTAACAACAAATATATCACCAGCGTAGAGTATTACATGTTAGGATGTTTGATTTATGTTAACACTTCTATATGTTGACTATACCTATATTAGAAATTCGTTGAAAATCAGTGAAGATGAAAACACAATCCATGTTATGAGGTAAACTAGTGATACTCCTCTACGGTGAAGATGAAAACATTACAAATCTTGTGAGGTTAAATGACATCTCTTTACAGTATTGATGAAACTGTAATAGATGTTATAAGGTTAACTAGTGATACTTCTCTACGGTGAAAATGAAAACATAACAGATGTGAGGTTAAGTGACACTTCTGTACGGTGAAGATGGAATTATAATAAATGTTATGAGGTTAACTAGTGATACTTCTCTACGGTGAAGATAGAACTATAATAGATGTTATGAGGTTAACTAGTGATACTTCTCTATGGTAAAAATGAAAACATAACAGATGTGAGGTTAAGTGACACTTCTTTACGGTGAAGATGGAACTATAATAGATGTTATGAGATTAACTAGTGATTCATTTGTGGGGTGAAAATTAAAACATAACAAATGTTGTGAGGTTAAGCGACACTTCTCTACGGTGAAGGTAGAACTTATAATAGATGTTATGAGGTTAACTAGTGATACTTCTCTATGGTAAAAATGAAAACATAACAAATGTTGTGAGGTTAAGTGACACTTCTCTACGGTGAAGATGGAACTATAATAGATGCTATGAGGTTAACTAGTGATACTTCTCTATGGTGAAAATGAAAACATAACAGATGTTATGAGGTTAAGTGACACTTCTCTACGGTGAAGATGGAACTATATTAGATGTTATCATGTTAACT
>NW_013671750.1:17979-19054 GCF_000517525.1 Limulus polyphemus | reverse complement strand
GAGGTTAAGCGACACTTCTCTATGTTGAAGATGGTACTATAATAGATGTTATGAGGTCAACTAGTGATACTTCTCTATGGTGAAAATGAAAACATAACAGATGTTGTGAGGTTAAGCGACACTTCTCTATGTTGAAGATGGTACTATAATAGATGTTATGAGGTTAACTAGTGATACTTCTCTATGGTGAAAATGAAAACATAACAGATGTTATGAGGTTAAGCGCTACATCTCTACGGTGAAGATGGAACTATACTAGATGTTATCATGTTAACTAGTGATACTTTTCTATTGTGAAAAGGAAAACATTACAGATGATGTGAGGTTAAGCGATACATCTCTACGGTGAAGATGAAACTATAATAGATGCTATGAGGTTAACTAGTGATACTTTTCTGTTGTGAAAATGAAAACATTACAGATGATTTGAGGTTAAGCGACACTTCTCTACGGTGAAGATGGACTATAATAGATGTTATGAGGTTAACTAGTGATACTTCTCTATGGTGAAAATGAAAGCATAACAGATGTTATGAGGTTAAGTGACACTTCTCTACGGTGAAGATGGAACTATATTAGATGTTATCATGTTAACTAGTGATACTTTTCTATTGTGAAAATGAAAACATTACAGATGATATGAGGTTAAGCGATACATCTCTATGGTGAAGATGAAACTATAATAGATGCTATGAGGTTAACTAGTGATACTTCTCTATGGTGAAAATGAAAACATTACAGATGATTTGAGGTTAAGCGACACTTCTCTACGGTGAAGATGGAACTATATTAGATGTTATCATGTTAACTAGTGATACTTTTCTATTGAGAAAATGAAAACATTACAGATGATATGAGGTTAAGCGATACATCTCTACGGTGAAGATGCTATAATAGATGTTATGAGGTTAACTAGTGATACTTCTCTATGGTGAAAATGAAAACATTACAGATGATGTGAGGTTAAGTGACACTTCTGTACGGTGAAGATGGAACTATAATAGATGTTATGAGGTTAACTAGTGATACTTCTCTATGGTGAAAATGAAAACATTACAGATGATGTGAGGTTAAG
>NW_013671750.1:10016-17613 GCF_000517525.1 Limulus polyphemus | reverse complement strand
TGAAGATGGAACTATAATAGATGTTATGAGGTTAACTAGTAATTCATTTATGGGGTGAAAACGAAAACATAACGGATGTTGTGAGGTTAAGCGACACTTCTCTGTGGTGAATATGGAACTATAATAGATGTTATGAGGTTAACTATTGATACTTCTCTATGGTGAAGATGGAACTATAATAGATGTTATGAGGTTAACTAGTGATACTTCTCTATGGTGAAGATGGAACTATAATAGATGTTATGAGGTTAACTAATGATACTTCTCTATGGTGAAGATGGAACTATAATAGATGTTATGAGGTTAACTAGTGATACTTCTCTATGGTGAAGATGGAACTATAATAGATGTTATGAGGTTAACTAGTGATACTTCTCTATGGTGAAAATGAGAACATAACAGATGTTGTGAGATTAACTAGTAACTTCTGTATTCAAATTTCAGTAGAAAACCCTTGAAACATTAGCAGAATCGAAATAACAATTTTTACGAAACAACATAACTTCTTACAAGTGTGCTCACGCTAATTTTTTTGCCATTTTCTCTGAGCCTTGTTAATGCTTATTTCCTGATATAAAGAATCAGCTTTTGAGGTATAATTTCTACTTAATTTTTGGAGCTGTTTCAATAAGAAAACGTTCTAATTTATATGCATTTATTTGTTGTCGTAGTCCCATGAATTTCTAGATAGGCTAGTCAGAAAGAAAGGTATTTATAATATTATGTATAATTTTACTAAATGTATTTAGTATTACAATTTTTTTTTAATTACCACAAATGCATAACCTTGGATTATTTTCTTTTAAAAATAAAAGAAGATAATTTGTGATATATTTTGAGAAACGATATCTTAAAGTTTCAGATTTTGTATGATGAACGTTTTTGTAGTGCATATTTGGGCCTGATGATTAGAGCGCTCAACTCGCAATCTAAGGGACGCGGGATGGAACCTATCGTTCTTGTAAATGTGAGTGTGTTTATAACGTGACAGTAAACTCACTATTCGTTGATAAAAAGTAGCCCAAGAGTTGGCTGTGGATGGTGTTGACTAGCTGCCTTCTCTCTAATCTATCATTTCAAAATTAGGGACGACTAATACAAAAAAATTAAATTAAACAACAAAAAACAAAGAATACATAGTTCTATTAGTAAACGGACGAAATATTTTTCGTGGTATAAACATCCATTTGGATACTTTATGCTGCCGTCAGTAAGTAACTTTAACTTCGAGAGGAGCATATTTCTGGGACTGTAACATATGTAGGCCTATGTTTATTTCAATTCGATAATATTAGCTAGATTAATTATAAATTTAAATAAAGATTTAGAATCTAATTGTCTATTGGTCACTCATAATTTAGTATGTTTTAATATGTGTTTCTATATATTTTACATAAGTTAGCCATATTAGAATTGTGTATACGCATAGGACAAAACGTCTGAGAGCCTAGTAGGATTAGTATTTAAAACGTCTAAGAACTGGAACTTTTGAGGCCTAACAAAAGTGATATAAAAGTCACCTTTGAATGCTACTGTTGTTTTTTTTCACAATTAGTCCACGAATCAAAATTGTGTTAAAATATACTTTTAGGTCTATCTTTTACGTGTCACAGCTCACCGACAAGGAAGCATTTCTTTCAATATCAGATATCATTTATTAAAAATTTAAAGTTATTAGTTAGGTACCGTTGCTCCTAATCGTGTTTTCAATAGTAATTTAAAAGATAAAAAAAAGATATTTTGTAAATTTAGTTAGGCCTAATGATAGCTAATGCAAATTAATGATATGATGTTTAATGATTACTTAAACAAAAGTAATACTGTAGCAGTTTTTATTATAGACTGGGTTAGTGCTGATGACGGTTAGCGTGATCAACGGTCAACATAAGGCCTAACTTTACGAATAAACTATGTTTATCAGAAATTCCCCTTACTTGTGACTTTGTAACCACGTTTCACAGCACATAATTTATCCATAATTAAAAAGTTAATTTATATATCACAATTTCTTCCTTTAATTTAATTTAATGTACTATTTTATTTGTGCATTAGGATTGTTCAAGGGAGTTCACAATCCAGTTGTAAACTATTTTAAATATTTTGATTTGCGTATTTGTTGCTAGAGGGAACCTGTCATGATGTCATCTAGAAATTTCATAAATAAAAGTTAAGAATCTAGAAGTTTATTGTAGTAAGTAGATAATGAGAGTGATATAAGTGTAATATTGATTGAACCAGAATATTTTAAGTATTCAGTGTATTAATGAGTAATCAAAGAATGAATCATTTCAGAGCCAGTCAATGAAATATTCAGTTGTTCAATTATGAGATTTAGTTAGTAAGCTAAGCATTGAATGGTTAGCGTGTTCGTTATAGATAGATCAGCAAGGAAATCCTATAAGTAAGCTTATTAGTAAGGCAAGTATACATATCATTACTCTTGGAATTTCTGTAATAAAGTTTATTTCTGAAGTTAGGTCTACAACTGGACATATCCCGTACCGTAGCATGCGCTATTGAAGAAATAAATGAATTCGTTATCGTCACGTGAACTGGACTTGACATTATTTTTATCAAATAATAAAAAAAGAACTCGCTCCGCGATAGAATATGTTATAACACAAATGCCATATGTGAGGTGAAAATAAAATAGTAGTTTGACTTAATTTCAAAATGGCAACAACACAGATACGAAGCGAGATCGAAAGTGTGATGCAAATGATGAAACTTTTGGAAAGAGGATCCAGAAAAAGAGAGATAGAAAATTAAAGGAAAATCAAGGAGAAAGAGATACGAATTTAAGAGAGGAGGTAAAAGAAAGCAACGTAATATTTAAAGAAGAATTAGGAACAAAGGTGAATATGACTGAAGAAAGAAGGGCCTTAAACCATGTAGCTGTAAACAGGTTAAATCGTGTAGATATAAGCAGGTTGAACTATGTAGTTAAAAACGGGTGAACTTGTGTAGTTACAGGAAGGTTAAGCTATATAGCTGGAAACAGGTTAAACTGTGGAAGTACAGGAAGTATTTTAGGGTAAAACATTTGTTTATTAACTATGATTCTTTTCCAGAGACGTAGACCATTTTAATAAACTTCAGTACATTAGGGTAAAACGTTTGTTTATTGACTCACATCTTTTACAGAGACGTAGACCGTTTTAATAAACTTCAGTACATTAGGGTAAAACGTTTGTTTATTGACTCACACCTTTTACAGAGACGTAGACCGTTTTAATAAACTTCAGTACATCAGGTAAAACGTTTGTTTATTGACTCACACCTTTTACAGAGACGTAGACCGTTTTAATAAACTTCAGTAGATCAGGGTAAAACGTTTGTTTAAAGACTCACACCTTTTACAGAGACGTAGACCGTTTTAATAAACTTCACTACATCAGGGTAAAACGTTTGTTTATTGACTCCTTTTACAGAGACGTAGACCGTTTAATAAACTTCAGTACATCAGGGTAAAACGTTTGTTTACTAACTGTGCAACTTTTCCAGAGAAGTATCAATTAATAAATTGAAAAACTTTAGTAAAATCAGAGTGACATAATTTTGATTGAATATAAAGCTTTTCCAGATATGTTTCATAAATCACGCAGAGTAAAATGTGTTTTATGAAATCACAGCTGACGTTTACAAGACTGAAATACTTGCAAAGGATCGGAATTTAAAAATACAAATCTATCGTAAACCAAGAAATACTAATAAAATGAGACCCAGAGTAAGCTCGAGTTCCCCAGGCTTTGTCGGAAACCTTTCTATGAGGTATTTAAGGACTTGAGATTCTAGAGTTTCATCCCGGCTAGTAGGCGCTAACTTAACAGCTAAAGAGACACTCTTTAAAACAGTGTGACTTTATATTCCACAAAGAACCTCCTCTGTGTACGGCACATACTTAATTCAGACGTACCCTCTTCTACCGAGGCTGTTGGCTAGACATTTTGAAGAAGTCGAGAGAGGAATGGGGAAGATAAATGATTATCCGTGTGCGGCCTAGAGGGACACAATGGACAGAAGAAATTAAAGAAAGACTCTCGACACGAGACCGACAGGTCAGGTGTAAATCATTACTCTTCCCAATAGCAAGTTCTATTCAGCGAGCGCTAAAATACGCCAGAATGTGTTTTGCCTGGATGTAATTAGCCTGATCTAAACGCTCTTATTTTTTCTAAGTGACAAGGAGGTGTGAAGCCAAAATGTTGAATAAACGTGCCAGACTTAATTACAGAACACATGCTTGGAAATTTCACGAGTACAAAAAACATATAGTGAAGTCATTTTCTCCCGGTTTTTCTCTCTCTCTCTCTCTCTAATAATTACATGTTAAAAAGAAGAATAAATAGGTCGACTGTTGATAAAAAGTAAGGAGCACCAAATGTTGAAATGGGTATAATAAAAGGTTATGAAGGTTACGTATAAAAATATAATTTTTATAGCAACAGATGATGAGAGTTATAAATAAGGTTTACGAATGTTATTGTTAAAGGTTAATCACATGGTATTTAAATTTTAAAATGCTGAAAAACAGGATGAGAAGAAAGTCACGTTCTCAGTTTAAGATAATAAGTTATTAACTTCGGGTCAAAACCACAGTACGCCACCGTCCGTAGACACTAATATCACACAAAAACCACAGCTCGTCACCGTCCCTAGATACTAATACCACACCAAAACCACAGCTCGTCATCGCCCTTAGATACTAATATCACACCAAAACCACAGCTCGTCACCGTCCCTAGATACTAATACCACACCAAAACCACAGCTCGTCATCGCCCTTAGATACTAATATCACACCAAAAACCACAGCTTGGCACCTTCCGTAGATGCTAATATCACACCTAAACCACAATTCGTCACCGTCCATGTATACTAATATCACACCAAAACCACAGCTCGTCACCGTCCCTAGATACTAATACCACACCAAAACCACAGCTCGTCACCGTCCCTAGATACTCATATCACACCAAAACCACAGCTCGTCACCTTCCGTAGATACTAATATCACACCTAAACCACAATTCGTCACCGTCCATGTATACTAAAATCACACCAAAACCATAGCTCGTGGCAGTGATTAGATACTAATAATACACCAATAGTCCAATACCACAGCTCATGACTAACCTTAGATACTAATATCACATCAAAACCACAGCTCTGTACCGTCCGTAGATATTAATTTTACATGAACACACCTAAAGAAGGTTCCACACCAAACGAACCATTCCTAATGAATATTAGATGAACAATGTTAACAACCTGAATATTGTAACGTACAAGCTACACTTAATGAATATTACAGGAAAAATTTGACCAATTGAATACTCTGAAGTAGAAACCAGCTCTTATGAATATTATTTAACACAACAGTACGCGTGAATACTGTGACAAACCGATCATATTAAATTTTGAAGGTCCCAGTATGTGCAATGTATAATAAAAGATGTAGTAGTATGCCATATATACAGTAAAGGATCTATTAGTATGTAACATGTACAGTAAAGGATCTATTAGTATGTCAGAAGAAAGCTCTAACAATATAAAACATCTAACAGTATCCCAGGACAGAATACATCAATAAGTATACAATATGACAGAAGAAAGCTTTAACAATATAAAACATCTAACAGTATCCCAGGACAGAATACACCGATAAGTATACAATATGACAGAAGACTGTACATGCTACATACTAATACATTCTTTACTGTACATGTCACATACTAATACATTCTTTACTGTACATATTACATACAAATATATCCTTTACTGTACAAGTTACATACTAATACATCCTTTACTGTACATGCTACATACTAATACATCCTTTACTGTACATGTTACGTACTAATACATCCTTTACTGTACATGTTACATACTAATAGATCCTTTACTGTACATGTTAATAAGTATACAATATGATAAAATATCTAACAGTATCCCAGGACAGAATACATCGATAAGTATACAATATGATAGAATAAAGCTCTAACAATATCATATTGTATACTTATCGATGTATTCTTTCCTCGGATACTGTTAGGTATTTTCTCGTAATATTTTATATTGGTCGATTTATTCTGTCTTTGGATACTTTTAGATCTTTCTTCCGTCAGTATAAGCTGTAGTTTGTGTAGCATCTTAAGATGGCAGAAACAAATAACGCGTAAAGAATACGGTGAATCAATTAGTCGCTATGCTACTGTTTCCTTGGATCACCCATCGTTGGCTTGACGGTGAGTCTATGGGTTACTATATTTCTGTTTCCTTGGATCACCCATCGTTGGCTTGACGGTGAGTCTATGGGTTACTATATTTCTGTTTCCTTGGATCACCCATTGTTGGCTTGACGGTGAGTCTATGGGTTACGATATTTCTGTTTCCTTGGATCACCCATCGTTGGCTTGATGGTGAGTCTATGGGTTACTATATTTCTGTTTCCTTGGGTCACCCATTGTTGGCTTGACGCAAGAGAACCTGAAGGACCCTGTGATCGTGGTTTGACAGTTGATAATCCAAACATTTGCTAGCAGACGTCGCGTTCCCGTCTCAATGTCAAGACTGCGTCTTTTATTTCAGGAGGTGGGGGAAACATACGATAACTTCTTACTTTCGGTGACAGGAAATGCACGTGAGTTCCATCTCGGTTAGATGGTCATTAGTAGGCTTGACAAAATTATCCGTGACCGCCTATTTGAAACAAAGTCCTTGTTTCTGAACCTAGGAGGTCCTCACTTGAATTCACTGGTCACGTGGTGCAGAGTTTCCAGCTTTCCGTTCACCCAAGATTCATTACTCAAGCAGCTGTCTTACCCACTTTAGATTTGGTAGTTATAGGGTCAGTGATATGTTCATTGAGAAAAACTGTCGTGAAAGAATCCCAGGTCTGTGGCGGGTAGAGGGTCTGGTAGTTTGATGAACTCAATAAAATGAAACTGGAAAGAATGCCACGCTAGGAGATGGCATTGGATCAATGATAGTTATATATATATATGTATATTGGTTAGAGGCTCAGTCTGAACAAGAACGTTTTGGTAAAAACATGGGTTCGTTAAAACTAAGTATGTTTTCAAATGTTATTAATGTAATTTATTGCATCACAAATATCAAAATATTTTTGTAGAGAAATGCAACAGTTTTTTAAATCTTGTCCATTAGCAGAAAGTAGCATTAACAAGTTATTTCTATAAAACGAAGTCACTGCGGTTGGTTAAAGATAGTGTATACAATGGTTAAAGATAGTGTATACAATGGTTAAATATAGTGTATACAATGGTTAAAGATAGTGTATACAATGGTTAAAGACAGTGTATACAATGGTTAAATATAGTGTATACAATGGTTAGAGATAGTGAATACAAGATAACTGTGGTTGGTTAAAGATAGTGTATACAATGGTTAAAGATAGTGTATACAATGGTTAAAGAGAGTGTATACAATGGTTAAATATAGTGTATACAATGGTTAAAGATAGTGTATACAATGGTTAAAGATAGTGTATACAATGGTTAAAGAGAGTGTATACAATGTTAAAGATAGTGTATACAATGGTTAAAGATAGTGTATACAATGGTTAAAGATAGTG
>NW_013671750.1:0-9163 GCF_000517525.1 Limulus polyphemus | reverse complement strand
TGGTTAAAGATAGTGTATACAATGGTTAAAGATAGTGTATACAATGATTAAAGATAGTGAATACAAGATAACTATGGTTGGTTAAAGATAGTGTATACAATGGTTAAAGATAGTGTATACAATGGTTAAAGATAGTGTATACAATGATTAAAGATAGTGAATACAAGATAACTATGGTTGGTTAAAGATAGTGTATACAATGGTTAAAAGATAGTGTATACAAGATAATAATTAAAAGTTTCAGTTTAAGTTGGATTTGACCAAACTAACCGTAGTATAAGCTTGTAACTGGCTGACTATTTTAGATATATTTGTAGACTAGAAAGGAACCAAGAAAATAACCTGTAGTGTGAATGTAACGTTTAAATAGCAGTGTAAAATTATAAACACAAAGATATAAATAGTTTGTTTCAACTTCTCACTCATGGTAAACGTTAGAAAAGGATACATTTCATATAAGGTTTTGTGTTTATAATTCTTCCAGGTTTGTTCTTTCAATATTCTGTCCTGGATCGGTAATAACAGCGTCTCTTTAGTTTTTTTTTCAACAACGACAACAAAAGGAATTACGTACTCACAAGTCCTGCTTGTCTTTAATATCTCGATTTGAGTTTTTACCAACAACAACAACAAAAAAGTATACTTATACACCCTGGTGGGCTTTGCTTCCTTGAGGTGTAAAAAAATAAGTATTATTTAAAGAGGCGCTACCTAGCGGGCTAAATAATAACTGTGTCGTTTGCAACAACACTTTTGTGAAATTGAATTATTTCTGTTATTTTTCTTTGATAGCGTGTAATAGTTATTTGGCTTTAATTAAAAAAAAGGACGCATTCCCTCGAGGAGAATCAGACGGAGAAAGATAATGACTACCTACCTACTATGTAATTTATTATAACACACTGAAGGTAAGTCGGTGATTTGCTTAACCATCGAATCTCTGTAGCTCGAAATTTTAAAGTGTGAGCGCGAGAGACGGCAAGATGGAATCTGTAAAATTTTATAATTATGGATACAAAAGACAAATTTATTAAGAAATCAAAGCAATAAAAGTGTGGAAGAACAATTACATTTCATTCGAGAGAAAATAAATCCTTGACGTCACACGACAGATCCAACTTGGATTTTGAATGAACGTTTTATACAATTGGAACTAAATGAGGTTTAAACAGATTTCAGCACCAATGAGTCACGTGTTTCACTCACTTAATCTAAAGTACGACGTCATTAAGGAATCAGAACCCTTTTCAGACTTTGTTTTTTATATGCTTTCTTTTTGTTTGAAGTTGAGCACAAACCAACACAATGGGCCCTCTGTGCTCTGCTCATCACGGGTATCGAAACCCTGATTCTAGCCTTGTAAGTCAGGAGACACACCGCTCTGCCACTGGGGGGGGGGGCAGTAGTTGTATCTTGTTTTTCAAAATTATCTTCATAAAAACCAGAACGCTATGCACCTATTTTTGTGCGTCAGATCTGTATCGACATTACTGGATAATTATCTCCTCGACCTAAATTGATCGAAGTTTGATAACGTATGTCACCAAATAAAAAGTGTTTATCTAATCGATTAGTTTTAATCCGTGCCTTCTAACTACGATTAGTTTTAATCCGTGCCTTCTAACAACGATTAGTTTTAATCCGTGCCTTCTAACTACGATTAATTTTAATCCGTGCCTTCTAACTACGATTAGATTTAATCCGTGCCTTCTAACTGCGATTAATTTTAATCCGTACCTTCTAACTACGATTAGTTATAATCCGTGCCTTCTAACATCGTAACTGATAATGACAAAACCTTGTCGAAACGTTGTACATTTGCTGTTATGTTAAACTTATATTAAAAGTTTTTCTTCATTACCCATTCAAGCCGTCTCCAGCCATTATTAGTCTCAAAGTGGGTTCCTCGTCATCGAATTATCTTTATAGATGTCGGCTTTTGTAAATATTTAGAATACCGTACAGTATCAAACATACGACAATGTCCCCCCAGGTGGGACAGCGGTAAACCTAAAGACTTACAACGCTAAACTCCAGGGTTCAATTCCCCACGGTAGACAGAGCAGATAGCCCAATGTGGCTTTGCCCTAAGTCAAATCAATAAAACATACGATGACAGGAAACGTGTTATCACGTGACGTTAGAGTCAAATACATTAATTCGTGTTATGATTTCTTACAGATTAACAACGTTTTCCTCGCCTTTTGTTCATCGTTTTCCATTATTTGAATTTTACCTCAAATCTGTTTTAGAGAGAAATTGTCATTCGTGATAATCAAAATTTTCTATTAGTTGTTTTTAAAGCATAAATGGGATTTTGTGAAAAACTCCAAATATTAGAGTTTGTTTGTTTTGAATTCCGCGCAAAGCTACAAGAGGACTATCTACGCTAGCCATCCCTAAATTTGAAGTGATAGACTAGTGAGAAGACAGCTAGTCCATACCACCCACCGCCAACTCTTGGACTACTCTTTACCAACGAATAGTGGGATTGACTGTCACATTTATAACACCCGCACGGTTGAAAGGTCGAGTATGTTCGTGGACGGGATTCGATCTCGTGAACCGCAGATTGTGAATCTAGTGCCCTAACCATCAGGTCATAAATATGGAGAGCAGAAAACCTATTTAACAGCTATGGCATACAAGCTATTAATACTTTCAGATCAGTCTCTACAAGTTCTAACACCTACACCGGGTTCGTTATGTACAGTGTTATAATTATAAATATCTTGAATGTAAGTTCCACATATCGAAAACAAACTTAGAACTAAATCCCTAACATACAGGACTTGATTTAAGTGCTTTTTCATGTTAATTGAAACTCTAAAGCATGTGGTCAGATGTTATTCACTAATTACATGATCTTCTAACAGCAACTGTTGAGCTAGTTCGAGATCAGATATTGCTTACAAATTTAATGATCTTCTGAGAGGAACTGATAAGTTTCTTCGATGATCAGATATTATTTATAAGTTTCATGATTTTTTGACAGGGATTGATGAGTTTCCTCGTCATCAGATCTTATTCATAAGTTTCATAATCTTTGGACAGAAACTGAAAAACTCGCTCATGATCAGATATTATTTCTAAGTTTCATGATCTTTTGACAGGAATTAATGAGCTTCTTCGTTATCAGATCATATTCATAAAGTTTCAGGATCTTCTGACATGAGCTGTTTCTTACAAAATGTAAGGGAATATAACGAAGTCAATCCTCTCTAATATAAAATATAAGTTTAATTATGTAGGGAAGTAGGAGCATTAAATACCACAACCGATATAGAATCTTTTGAAATTTCACTAACTTCCTAACTTTAATTTAAATAACGCTAAGCTAAAGGTATGGAAAGTCTATAAAACCCCTGTAGACAGCTCTAGCTAGGAAAACAAACAATACGTACTGTCTATCTGTAGAAAGCTCTAGCTAAGAAAACAAACAATACATATTGTCTATCTGTAGAAAGCTCTAGCTAATAAAACAAACAATACGTATTGTCTATCTGTAGAAAGCTCTAGCTAAGAAAACAAACAATACGTACTGTCTATCTGTAGAAAGCTCTAGCTAAGAAAACAAACAATACGTATTGTCTATCTGTAGAAAGCTCAAGCTAAAGAAACAAACAATACGTTCTGTCTATCTGTAGACAGCTTTAGCTAAAGGAACGAACAATAGGTACTGTCTATTTGTAGACAGCTTTAGCTAAAGGAACAAACAATACGTACTGTCTATCTGTAGAAAGCTCTAGCTAAGAAAACAAACAATACGTATTGTCTATCTGTAGAAAGCTCAAGCTAAAGAAACAAACAATACGTTCTGTCTATCTGTAGACAGCTTTAGCTAAAGGAACGAACAATAGGTACTGTCTATCTGTAGACAGCTCTACCTAAAGGAACAAACAATACGTATTGTCTATCTGTAGACAGCTCTAGCTAAAGGAACAAACAATACGTATTGTCTATCTGTATACAGCTCTAGCTAAAGGAACAAACAATATGCACTGTATCTGTAGACAGTTCCAGCTAAGAAAACAAACAATACATATTGTCTATCTGTAGAAAGCTCTAGCTAAGAAAACAAACAATACGTACTGTCTATCTGTAGAAAGCTCTAGCTAAGAAAACAAACAATACGTTCTGTCTATCTGTAGACAGCTTTAGCTAAAGGAACGAACAATAGGTACTGTCTATTTGTAGAAAGCTATAGCTAAAGGAACAAACAATACGTAATGCCTATCTGTAGAAAGCTCTAGCTAAAGGAACAAACAATATGCACTGTATCTGCAGACAGTTCCAGCTAAAGGAACAAGCAATACGTATTGTCTATTTGTAGACAGCTCTAGCTAAAGGAACAAACAATATGCACTGTATCTGTAGACAGTTCCAGCTAAAGGAACAAATAATACGTGCTGTCTATCTGTAGACAGTTCCA
This sequence comes from Limulus polyphemus, assembly GCF_000517525.1. Classification (NCBI taxonomy): domain Eukaryota; kingdom Metazoa; phylum Arthropoda; class Merostomata; order Xiphosura; family Limulidae; genus Limulus; species Limulus polyphemus. The sequence continues at coordinate 4,731 of NW_013671750.1, read as the reverse complement.
GCTAAAGGAACAAACAATACGTGCTGTCTATCTGTAGACAGTTCCAGCTAAAGGAACAAACAATACGTATTGTCTATCTGTATACAGCTCTAGCTAAAGGAACAAACAATATGCACTGTATCTGTAGACAGTTCCAGCTAAAGAAACAAACAATACGTGCTGTCTATCTGTAGACAGTTCCAGCTAAAGGAACAAACAATACGTGCTGTCTATCTGTAGGCAGTTCCAATTAAAGGAACAAACAATACGTATTGTCTATCTGTAGACAGCTCTAGCTAAAGGAACAAACAATATGCACTGTATCTGTAGACAGTTCCAGCTAAAGGAACAAATAATACGTGCTGTCTATCTGTAGAAAGTTCCAGCTAAAGGAACAAACAATACGTGCTGTCTATCTGTAGACAGTTCCAGCTAAAGGAACAAACAATACCTGGTGAAGACAAAACCTTGTCGAAACGTTGTACATTTGCTGTGATGTTAAACTTATATTAAAGTTTTCTTCATTACCCATTCAAGCCGTCTCCAGCCATTATTAAACAATACCTGCTGTCTATCTGTATACAGCTTTAGCTAAGGGAACAAACAATACGTACCGTCTATCTGTATACAGCTCTAGCTAAAGGAACAAACAATACGTACTGTCTATCTGTATACAGCTCTAGCTAAAGGAACAAACAATACGTACTGTCTATCTGTATACAGCTCTAGCTAAAGGAACAAACAATACGTACTGTCTATCTGTATACAGCTCTAGCTAAAGGAACAAACAATGCGTATTGTCTATCTGTATACAGCTCTAGCTAAAGGAACAAACAATACTTTCTGTCTATCTGCAGACAGCTCTAGCTAAAAGAACAAACAATACTTTCTGTCTATCTGCAGAGAGCTCTAGCTAAAGGAACAAACAATACGCACTCTCTCAAACTGGTGTATTTAAATGTTTGACACTCACAGAAAAGAAACCTATCATTCTATACCTCACTCTATAAAGGCTTGGTTTGGTCTGAACTGTCATTGGTGGTAGTGTCCAGAGTCACTGATGAGGACATTGGAATTCTCCGAAACTAGTCTGGCTCATAGACACACACCCAAATGAAAGAATAGACCATTTCAAGCTTTTACTTGTTGTTAAAACAAATGGTTAAACAATTCTACTTATTCAAATACGTACTCTCTATCTGTAGACAACGTTACATATTGTCTATCTGTAGACAGCTCTAGCTAAAGGAACAAACAATACACACTCCCTATAGTAGACAATTCTAGCTATGGGAACCGCGTTACATATTGTCTATCTGTAGACTTCTCCAACTGAGATAACAAACGATACGTACTGACTATCAGTAGACTGCCCTAGGTAAGCATTTTGTACTTGTATTTCAGCAATTATATTTTTTGTTCGCGTATTTCGGCTAAGTAAATAAGTGATATATATTTTTTACACACGTTTCATTTTTTTGAACCCTTGTAAGTTAATTTAAAGAAAAGAAGAATACGTGTGTTAAAGTATAATTATCCATACGGTTTATAGGGAGAAATGTGTTTGTCAAATATACATAGGTAATCAGCCCCTCTACTCTCCTTGTATTGGCTTTGGTTTTAAAAGTCTGTTAGTGCCTTCTTCACACGCTCGGTGGCAGCGCTATCTTGCGTTATTCAGCAGGGTGTGTTTTAATTGGTTTTCCCTCGAGTGTCTCAATATCTCAGGAGTTATTCCGCAGCAAAATAATATTTTTTTTCTACCTCTTAGCATTGATTGACTATGAGAGTCAAACATGTCGTTATTAACATTTAAATTTTTGATGAATTGACTCTTCTTTTTTAATTGAAATCTTCATCCCAAATATTTGTAAGTTATGTTTTCTTAAAAATATTTGTTCGGAGCAAAATTATTCACTGAATTGGCCAGTTTTAATTGGCCTTATTGGAAACTAGTTGAGAATAAGAAACTTTAAATTGATGACTTCTATTCTGTGTACTTCTATGTAATGGCCCTAAACCAATCATTTGTCAATATATTAGTGAAACGATATTTCTATCCAGCTGTAGTTCCCGGTGGGTCAACCGTACGTTTATGGGTTTTCAACGCTAAAACCTGGAGCTCAATGCCTCTCTGTGAACAAAGCACATATACTCCATTGTGAAGCTTTGCGTTAAAAAACAAACCAAAAAAAATCAAAAAAAAAATCACTGTAATCCTGCTGCCATCTATTGGTAAAACTGGAAACTTCGTTCTTACAATAATTTATTAATGACTTTTAACCCTCACAGAGGCACAGCGGACTTACAATGCTAGAACTGGGTTTCAATACCTGTGTTAGGCAGAGCACAGATTGTTTAATTATAATAGAAGTGGACACAGATAAATATTTCAGAATTCTACAGATTCCTTCTTCACTATCTAAAGCAAAATAAGATAATTACATCATTCCTAAGTAACTAACCAAAATACATTGTTTCAATAACGATAAGTTAAGCAAAACTAAAACACATAGAAATTACAGGAGTAACAAACAAAAATACTGTAAATATTTAAAAAATGGGCAATTTAAAAGAAAATTGCATGTTATTCAGTGTTGGTGAAAGTTGTTTGATGTGGAGGGTTTCTTTCATCGGTAATTCCAGATCAGTGTGAGCCTTACAAAGGATATTTAGATTTGATAGGTTAGGTTTCTTCATCATGTTGCTGTTTAGAGGAAACACAGGGGTTACTCAACTTAGTTTGTGGTTTCATGGAAATTCTCATATGTTCATTGGCTCTAACTTGTAGATGGCGTTGTCAATATAGAAGGCCTTACAGTCTCCATACGTGTAAATATACATCCCATAGGAGAAGGTATTTAGTGCGGGAAAAAAATCTTTACGTGGGATGTGGGTTTAAAAATTAATCTAAAATCAACTTGGGGGTAGTAAGGATGAATTACGCGTTTAGTTTGACTTTTTAAAGTTAATTTTTGTTTACCGATGTATGGAAGACAAGAGTATATAGTAAGTATGGGTACAGTTGGTAGTCTGGGTGGATTTGTGAGTTTCTTAGTTAGAAACGTTTGAGTAATTTTTTGTAATAAATGTTGTTGGTAGGAGTATCCTGTGTGGGACAAATTTTTGGGTGTAAGTTAATGTACGTGGAACGCAGGTAATAAACTCTGTTTAATAAACATGTTACATGCTTTTTTTGTACGTGAACGGGATAAAGCTGTCAAATTGTGTTAGGATTAAATTATCGTTATTACAGGAATGTATTTCATTTATTTACTTTGGAATGATGTAATTATTTTATTTATTTACTTTGGAATGATGTAATTATTTTATTTATTTACTTTGGAATGATGTAATTATTTTATTTATTTACTTTGGAATGATGTAATTATTTTATTTATTTACTTTGGAATGATGTAATTATTTTATTTATTTACTTTGGAATGATGTAATTATTTTATTTTGCTTTATATATTGAATATGGAATCTGTTGAATTCAGAAACGTTTATCTGTGTCGCCTTGTGTTGTAAATAATGTTGAATCTAAGTTTCAAATGGACAGCAACTGTCTGTTGTAGAAACTTACAAATGTAGAGAGATTACGTTTCGAAAGTCTTCTGAAGACGAAAGGCGGAAGAGTTTCGAAACGTCGTCCTCTACATTTGTAAGTTTCTACAACAGGCAGTTGCTGTCCATTTGAAACTTAGATTCATTATAAATACTCTGCGTAACCAACCAATCAAAAGATAAATAGTGTTGTTTGTCTTAAGTATCGTTATCCTTTTCATTGTTGAATTGTAATAACGAAGTTAAATCACATTATTGAAGTTCAGCATTGTATAGTTAAATGTGCGAGTGAAATTCAGTGCTGAAATGAATCGCGTGATGTTAAATGTATAACATTTAGATCATGTGTGTTGCTATTCGACACTACTTTTGAAACTGTAACAGTTTATTATTTTGTTAAATGTATAACATTTAGATCATGTGTGTTGGTATCCGACATACCATTGAAACTGTAACAGTTTATTATTTTGTTAAATGTATAACATTTAGATCATTGTGTTGCTATTCGACACTACTTTTTAAACTGTAACAGTTTATTATTTTGTTAAATGTATAACATTTAGATCATGTGTGTTGCTATTCGACATACCATTGAAACTGTGACAGTTTATTATTTTGTTAAATGTATAACATTTAGATCATTGTGTTGCTATTCGACACTACTTTTGAAACTGTAAGAGTTTATTATTTTGTTAAATGTATAACATTTAGATCATGTGTGTTGGTATTCGACATACCATTGAAACTGTAACAGTTTATTATTTTGTTAAATGTATAACATTTAGATCTCATTGTGTTGCTATTCGACATACCATTGAAACTGTAATAGTTGATTATTTTGTTCAATGTATAACATTTAGATCATGTGTGTTGCTATTCGACATACCATTGAAACTGTAATAGTTGATTATTTTGTTAAATGTATAACATTTAGATCATGTGTGTTGCTATTCGACATACCATTGAAACTGTAAGAGTTGATTATTTTGTAAAATGTATAACATTTAGATCATGTGTGTTGCTATTCGACATACCATTGAAACTGTAATAGTTGATTATTTTGTTAAATGTATAACATTTAGATCATGTGTGTTGCTATTCGACACTACTTTTGAAACCGTAAGAGTTTATTATTTTGTTAAATGTATAACATTTAGATCACGTGTGTTGCTATTCGACACTACT
>NW_013671749.1:48629-55986 GCF_000517525.1 Limulus polyphemus | reverse complement strand
CTTATACTTCGAACAATATTCAGTGACGCTTCTCCACTTGAATAAATCATGCGTGGCCTAACGGTTAGCGTGCCCCGACTGTGAATCTGAAGGTTCGTGTTTAGCGTCCTGTTGCCGCAAAAATGATCTTCGCATTTTGGAGCCGTGTATGATATATATATATAAGAGTGACAGTCAAATCTCACTTCTCTGTCAAACAAAAATGGCCCAAGAGGTGTATGAAGTAAAATCTTCCAGTTTCGTCATTTTGTTTGTTTTCGTTCAAAGCTGCATGAAGATTAACTATCCCTAATTCTGAAGTGGTAGATTAAAGGGAAGACACCTTGTCAACAACACTCGCCGCCATCTCTTGGGTTGCTATTATCACACCGAATAGTGGGAGTTGACATTAACTCTTATAACGCATACACAGCCCCTAAGTACGGGGGCGCGATTTTTTTTATTTTTTTGAGAGGGAGAGTTTAAAGTAAGCGTTTACTTCCGTTGATGTTAGTACAGTTTTTTCCCGCCTTTAAACGCAGCGGACAATCTTGCATAAAACTTTTAAAGGCAGTAACTCAAGTTTTAATTCATAGGTGATATATTTTTTCTTTTCGAGTACAGGGAAGTTGTTAGCATAAAATGTCAGTAACAAAAAACATAAAGTGATAAGATTCACAAAGGACATTACGAACTACTTAAAAAGGAGATCACAATAAGCTTATTAGCAGCAGCCAGTCGAATTATTAAATAACACATGAAAACAAGTAATGTGATTGGCTTTCTAACAAAAGCTGTGTTTATGTGCATATAAATATTTTAAGCTACAAGTTACTTTAGATATTTTCGTGTCTACTATCTATCTACTGACTAGCTCTTAACAAGAAATACCCTCACGTGTTTAGGTTTAGTGTTTGTTTCTTTCTTTATTGGAAGATTCAAAGCAGAAAAAAAAAATCCATAAACAAGAACTTTCGTTTTACTCCGCTGTTGGTTTTAACATACTCGAAAAAAGGTACAAAAGCGGTTTACATTAAAGTCGAAAGCAACCTGAGAAATCATGTGTGAAAGAAGTAACAATACGTATCACGGATGATCTTTCTTATCAGGTTTTAACATACGACTACTATACCAGTATCTTCACGCACCTCGAGTGTATCAAACAAGCCATCCACGTTACCAACTGAAAACCTTGACAAGGTCTCGAGTGTAGCAAACTAACCATCCACGATACCACATGAAAACCTTGACTTCGTTTCTGGTGTAGCAAACTAACTATCCACGATACCAGCTGAAACTTTGACTAGATCTCGATAAATATTTATTTGTGTGTGTACTTTCTATTTATGGGTTTCTGCTGTCGTCTTTAATTTTGAACTAGTGACAAGAGAGAAGGCAACTAGACAGCAACACCTAACCATCCATGCTAAAGGATTGACAGCTATTCTTATAACGTACCCACAGCTTAAAGTGTGTGAAGAAGATAACGACTGAAAATACTGTAATGTGAAATTTTTCTTCCATTTTCTCATTAGTTTCAATACAAATGTCAACCTACCAGTCTGCTACTTCGGTCATATCTTCTTACTTCCAAATAACAGAATATACTACTACTTATGCATACAGTAATATGTTTCCATTTTGTAATGATGAAAATATTTTCTTATCGTCTTTCCTCATGATTTGAGAACTTGTGTTCTTGAACGAAGTATTTTAGCAGCTTCAACATTACGTACTTCCAATAAATCTGGCCTCTGAGGACCTATAACGCTAGAAATCGAAGCTCGATACCCGCATTGGGCAGGTAACTAATAGCCTATGGTGTAGCTTTGTTCTTAACAACAAAGAATCCAACAGTACAAAGTGCCAAAGTTTACCCCCCACGAGACCTTTGTAAGGTGAAAACGTGCAAGTCTTCTCAATCGGACATTGTTGAAGTACAAGTTGGCACTTTCTAACGACTTGAGCTTGTTTACTGTATTCTTCGTGATAAGTTTTATGATTTCTAACATATGAATGTTTTATTAATGTATAACTCACACGACATGAAGGGTTCAAAGTTCCAAAAGACTAATGATATCCAAATGTTAACTTTTCAAAGTTGTCTGTTTTCAAGATAATGGAACTTAACAATGAGGTTCTGAATAATTTAAAGCACGAGACATCGAAAAAACTACTCCAGCAGAGACGGGTTTTCAGTAATGCTCCAGCTATGTGGAAGAAAACTCCAAACTTCATATAACTTTAAAACTCCAGAAGCTTATCCTCCAGAGTACACGAATTATATCCTCATCCAAATAAGTGCAGAAACAGGGTTAGTATTTTTACTACCGTGGTCTCTTTCGATATTCTGTTTTATTATTATCCGTCTTCTTTCTTTTATTCTGTTGCTCAAAAACAAAAAATGGAATTTTTAAAATCCAAAATAAAAATCAAATAAATGTGCGAACAAATTTAGAATAGTCGTAAATTTAATCAGCTCCATTTCTACACAAGTTAATAGTTTATTTACGTGACTTTGATTGCATAATTTTTTAAGCTAATCGTTAATGTGTCTTTAGCTTCTTCAACGAGACAACGCTCAAAGAAGTCGTGATATTTGTAAGCCAAAAGTTATGGTTTCAAATACAGTTATTGTAGTATTAATCGCAAATTGTCAGAAAGATTTGTATATATGCTACTGTAGTGGCGTATCGCCACAGATTGGCACTATGACGCCACGGGTGACATATTTAGCACCTATTTTCTTAGTTCAAGGCGAATTCGACCATTCGACAGCGCAATGCCGATAAGGATAATTGTGACTGTAGGTCAGATCAGGGCCCTCTCTAAAGAATTTAGATGTGCTTTCATGTACTCTCTATCTTATCTAAGTTTCAGTTTAACATACATCATCAAAAGTGTACCAAACGTTAACATTGCTGAAGGTCACTCTAAGCCAAGCTCATTCTTGACCACGTGTGTCCTTACGAGAGTTTCATGATGAGCCATCACCTAGGTTGTGTTGTCAAATTTCTTCGCAGAAGACTGAAGAGGTCACACGAAAGTGTTAAAACTAGTTTATGTTCTTAAACTTTATACTAGTATATGTTCCAAAAGATTTTTTTCGTTGATTTAGCTAACATACAATGTACTGTGTAACTTGCATTACTCTCACTGTTAGGTTGTAGCTAGTTAAGCTCTAATTAACTCACTTAGTTTCTAGCAGGTAAACTCTTAATTAAATCAGTTTCTGACCATGTAATCTCTAACTAAACCACTGCTAAGTTTCTAACCAGTTAAGCTCTGACTAGAACACTGTTAGTTTCTGGCCAGATAAGCTTTGACTAGACCACTGTTAGTTTTTGACCATGTAATCTCTGACTAGACCACTGTTAGTTTCTGACCATGTAATCTCTGACTAGACCACTGTTAGTTTTTGATCATGTAATCTCTGACTAGACCACTGTTAGTTTCTGACCAGGTAAGCTCTGACTAGACCACTGTTAGTTTTTGACCAGGTAAACTCTGACTAGACCACTGTTAGTTTTTGATCAGGTAAGCTCTAACTAGACCACTGTTAGTTTCTGACCATGTAATCTCTGACTAGACCACTGTTAGTTTCTGACCATGTATGCTCTGATTGTTAAAAAATAGTTGGTCAGCATAATTCAGTAAAAATATCTTTAATTTTAAATATTTAGGATTCTTATGTTTGTTTTTTGTTTATTAAGGATTTGTTAACAATTAGGAATTAACACACCAAGCACTTCAGGAAGAATAACTTGACATACACACCACATATCATAATAATGTCACTAAGGAACTCCTGATAGCAATCACCTTTAAAATAAGTACAGGTTTAATGGCAGGTCACACGGGTATTTCCTGTTGCACAGAGCTGAGACACTCCTATTTAAGCCTTTAAACTTTCATAATGGTATAATTTATACTTCATGGCAGTACAAACTTTAATTCTGTTGAATAAAAATACTTGAATTCTCTCTACAGTAAAATGAAATTAGATTTGTCAACTCGTTTATTAGAAGATACAGCTTTAATGGATTTCAACATACATTTATCATTTATCTATACTTTCTTCCCATTTAATAACAAGTTGTCACTTTTGTATTATAACTGTAACAGAACAGGAAAATGTTAAATTTCATCATCATAAACTGAATAGCTTTATTTTAAACTTTTAACTCTTAAAGGAACAAATGCAACAAATTTATTACACCTTGGATAAATAACCACATTCCAGATAATCTAATTTCACAGTTGTGTCTGCCAGATAGAGCACCAAATTCCTGACAAGTTTACAAAGTTAACAACCATTCCAAGTTTTAATTTTGTTTCTCGGTAATTAGATTACACTACGAGGAGTAGCATTCTGTCTGCTGTTAGTTGAATGAGGTAACTAAAAATTCAAGTTCTGTTAATTAGAAGAGTAAAGTACCACAATAAAATTATAAGTAAATTCACTTCTTCTATCACTCTTGTAGATAATGTCTTTTTTCTTATAAAGACGCATTCATACATGCTATGCAACTGTTTCAGATAAATAGATAACTTAAAACTTAAGCCAGACTTTACTTCTAGTTTTTTTTTTTTACATATATCTTTCTTCATTACGAATCTAAATTCAATTATACAGAGTGTAATATATAGTATTTTAACTGAGAGTGGCTCCTTACTGTGGTGCTTTATCTATTAGTGTTTGCTCATTTTCTAGATAGGCCAACCTGGATAAAATCAAGTACTCTAACAGAAGTGTCAAATTACACCTCAAATAATGACTCTACTAAGCCTGTTAGCTTAGCAGAAAGAATAGCTTGCACACATTTCAAAGTAGTTATATTTTATCTTCAGTTAAAAAAACAACAACAAAGTTTTATGCTTCGAAGTATTTTTCTTAACGCTATAAGGGCAACTCGTAACTCAACAAAATTTCACTTTAACTCTGTACTAGTACACTAGAAAATGTTGTGAATACAGATTTTTCAAAAACTGACGTTATTTTCACACTCCTTATTGACAATTTTAGGCAATACCCAACTGCGTCAAAGTTCATTAATCTAAAGGAATTTAGATTTTAAAACTCTGACTGAACTTTTGAAGAAAGCTCTAGCTTAAAGATGCCAGTATGTGAGAAAGACATCAAAACGTAAGATCTATCACACCCGCCAGTCTGCTAAACCGTTAAAATAGGTTCAACTTCAATAAAATTAACACATATTAAAAAATACTTGAGAAACACTTTATTGACAACAGGGTACATGAAAAATAAAAATATTTTAGGCTTTAAAGTATTTTCTTTTATTCAAGCACACACACAAATGTTTGGCTACAAGATGTCACCACTGAATATTTATAGAATCAAGTATCGTAAAAAGAAAAAAATTCAGTTTATCAGTCATCCATCTGTTTTGCAAAAATATTTTTGTCGTGTGGATTTGGGCCAACTATACATAAATCACAGAGATAATCTTGCAAAATCACAACAATTTGCTTCAGCATTTTCTGTACAGACAGATTAATCACTTAAAATCTTCCTCTTTATAACAGACATGAACAGGGAAATACTTTAGAATCAGCGATTATTATTCTGTATTTTGGCTCCCACTGTCATTCTCAGTTGTTTAATACTAGTTGTTTAAACAGATTTAAAGCTAAGATATTTCTATTTTTATTAGGGGAATACTTTTTTTTCTATAAAAAACATTTTCTAAACAAACATCTTGCATTACATACTGTATTCACATGAAATATCACAAGCAGTATGATAAGCATTTCATAATTTATCGCATTTTTACTTATTCATAAAAAAAAAAATCCAATCTTTTTTTTCTCTTGATTAACTAGGAAATGTTGACTACAGATTTTTTTAAGTCTGACAATTTCTAGAAATCTCTTAATCTCAACTACATAAAGGAAGAAACTTTACACAAAATGATAAACTCTAAGCAGCAAAAAAAATTGTGTCAAATTTCATTAACTTACAAGAAAATACCAATCTGTTAAATAGTATTAGCTTCCTATCAAGATTAAGACTCGTACAACTACTAAAGAAGTTTCTTTTTTAATGATATTATCGATCAATATCTTTATTAGAATTTTTTAAGTAACTTAATTGATCCCAGGGGTATATGTTTATATATTTTTTACTACTGCTTTCTTAAATTTGATGAAAACACTAATTAAAATGCAGCTTAACTAATTGAAATGGAAAAACAAAATTTATATAACAATAATCCCAGAAATAAACTTCGGTACTGGCATGCAAATTTTCTTTAAATAAAAATTTGGCTTTTTTTGTTTTTGCTTTAACAACAACAACACAAAAAAAAACATGAACAAAACACATTCACTGTAAAATGTACTGTTAGAAAACTAAGTGCTAGAAAGTATGCATTGCTACCTTAACAAGTTTAATAACATCAACTGGTACACGCACACACATACAGAATTGAAAAACCTCTATTCACACATTTGGAGAAAGTCAATTTTCGAAGAGATACGGGATCCTACAAAGATGTGTACGTAATTTATCAAAATGTATTAGAGAGTGAATGTTTAGCTGAACTTTTTACCTTGATAAAATTCATAACTGTAATTACTGTATCTATATATAGGTACACCTTCCAAATACACTCTGGCTACCAGGTCAGAACAAGCCTCCCAGTGAGACACTGTAAAATGTTTTTTAAAAGATTCCACAAATTGAAATACAGAATTAAATCATATAAATAATTTATATTCAATTAATAATAGATGAGTGTTTTTATAACAACTTAATATTTCTACGATTGGCTTGATGTCTTTGGATAGATTCTCGTCCACAACTACAAAGCTATTAAACCAACGTGATTTATCCCTAAACTGCAATCTGAGCTTTAAAAATATGTCTCATATGAAGAGGTCGACAGAACTGTTTCTTTTTTAAAATTGTTTCAAAGTATTTAAATTTCATTAGTGTTGTCAGCTTTCTTTAGAAATGTTGTTAATGTAGTTTATGTGATGTGGAAAAGCATCATCTTGAATCTTGTAATATATTATCAACATCAGCTACACAATGGGTTATCTGTGTTCTTCCCACCAGTGGTATCAAAACCCAACTTTTAGCATTGTAAGCCTATAGACTTACCACTTAGCCACTGAAGGGCAAACTTTCTATGAAGCAATTCATTACTTTGTATATTTGGCGACATATTTTATCAATTCATTACTTTGTGTGTGTGTGTGGCGACAGATTTTTATCAATTCATTACTTTGTGTGTGTGTGTGTGTGTGTGTGTGCGAACTAAATTTTATTACTATACTTATTACTTTGTTGTGTGTTGTGTGTGTGTGACAACAGTTATTTATTATATTACTACTTTACTTTAGTTGTAGTTGG
>NW_013671749.1:45628-48432 GCF_000517525.1 Limulus polyphemus | reverse complement strand
TTAACTGACATGGTTATTCTTAAATCAATTAACTGTACATGGTTATTCTTTAAAATTCCAATTTAACTGGCATGGTTATTCTTTAAAATTCCAATTTAACTGACATGGTTATTCTTTAAAATTCCAATTCAACTGACATGGTTATTCTTTACAATTCCAATTCAACTGACATGGTTATTCTTTACAATTCCAATTCAACTGACATGGTTATTCTTTACAATTCCAATTCAACTGACATGGTTATTCTTTACAATTCCAATTCAACTGACATGGTTATTCTTTACAATTCCAATTCAACTGACATGGTTATTCTTTACAATTGCAATGGTTGAAGTTTCAATGCACATGAATTTGCATGAATCGCAAAAAATAAAAAATAATATATCATACCAGCACATACAAGGTAAAAACAAAAGATGCAATCTATTTAAGAGTCACAACATTGTTTTTAGGAAAATGTCAACTGTTATTTCAACATTAATTTCTAATAAAATATCACTCCAGTGCTACATCATTAAAGGTAAACTTGTTTTCAAGCTGAAAGGCATCACACCATCTGTAACTTTAATTAAAAAGATACAGCACTTGGTTTATGTTTTCTTTCACTTACATATCATAACAAATCTTTACAATTTTAATAACAAAGTGTAAAGCCAGATAAGGAATGTAATTCATCACAAAAGTATATGCAAAATATTGAGTTAATTACTTCTTGTGTCTATGAACGTCTGTCTGAAAAAAAAAAAATTGCACCATATTTTATTTCAAAGTTATTTATCTAATTTAAAGTTGAAACTTTTCCCAACCACCATGAATAAGAAGAAAATAACAGCAAGACAGGCTTACACCATACGCTTGCAAACAGTGATTGCCAATATACCTTTGTGGAAATTTTTTAACATCGTGGTGTTAAACTGCTGTAATTACACAAACTTTTAGGAGTAGATCCAGCATGTCCTTAAATAGATCTCGTACACAATTACAAAGCTATTAAACCCACTTGATTTATCCCTAAAGTTACAAAGTGCTTTAACTTAATATCAGCTTTAAAAATACACGTCCTCAGAAAAGATCGATACTCCTGTTTCTTTCTTAAAGTTGCTTCAAAGTGTTTAAATTTCATTAATGTTGTCAGCATTCTTTAGAAATGTTGTTAATGTAGATGTTTTTATGTCACATGTTCTGTGGAATAGCATCACCTTGAATCTTGTAATATATTGTCATCAACATCTGGAAAACAACCTTAAATAAAGATAAGAGTTTCAAAGATTAAACTTAAAATAAGCTTCAAAGAATTAACTCCCTCCAATTTGGGAAGTTATTTCTGTCATACTGATAATGATGTGTATTAAAAGTCTGTAAGTTTTATAAGTGTAGTAGTAGGTGTAATTCATTTAGAACAGAAGACCATGATTATTCAATTTTCATCTGTAATTTATAATGTAATACTATACAAACAGTCACTTTCTTTATTCTTCCCACTGATCAAACAGTCCATGATGACCAGTAGGATATTAAACAGCCACAATGCTCTCTGGTCAAATACTTTCAATTCATCTGACAACGTTGGTCGATGCTTCACGTCTGTGACAGCCTCCATCTCGACTTCACACAATACTAATTGTAAAGTTGGAGCAGTGACACATCTACTTCAAAGACGCTTTGCTGGAGGCAGTTAGTATCTCTAAGACTCAAAGTTTAAAATGTGAATTAGAGATTTATTTTTTATTATAGCTATTTCACAGGATTATTTTTAAAGTCAACAGTTCTGATTAGAATGATTATTATCAAGACTAACAATCGTAATCAGCTGACTCAAGAATCCTTTACAAAAAATTATTCTAGTGATCTATTTTTAAAGCTTTGCGATTTTTGATTTTGTGACAGAAATAGAATGGTTAACATTAAAGTTAAAACAGATTTTGGTCAAACATATGTACTTCATACTGTACTTCTCAATGACCTTCAGAAAATTCTGACCCCATTTCAATCCAAGAAAGTTAATTGAATGCTCAAGCATGACTTTTAAAATATACCAACCATGCATACAAAAATAAGCAAAACATAAATTTTTAATGGCTATTTACAATGCCACCAATTCAATAACAAAAAAAAAAATACACACACATACTGACATGTTAGCTTTTATCAGACTTTTCCTTTTGATCTTGTGGAACCACTTTCTGGGGAAGGTGGCCAGTTAGTAGGACTACCCGCAGGACTGTTATCTTCATCTGATTCATCAGATCCATAAACTGCTAAAAAATGTGATTTACACAGCAAAACCAACATTTATCATACAAAACAGTAAAAAACCAACTATCAATCAAGTACAAATAACCTAGATTAGTTTAGCCCTAAAATAATCACATGTTGAGACAACATAACTGTTGTTTACAAGTAAAACTAAACACTAGAACTCTATGATGTTTCACATAAACTGACACTAACACATACATGTGTTAACTGCCACTTGAAGTGATACTAACACATACATGTGTTAACTGCCACTTGAAGTGATACTAACACATACATGTGTTAACTGCCACATAACCTGACACTAACACATACATGTGTTAACTGCCACATAAACTGACACTAACACATACATGTGTTAACTGCCACTTGAAGTGATACTAACACATACATGTGCTCACTGCCACATAAACTGACACTTTCACATGCATGTGCTCACTGCCACATAAACTGACACTAACACATACATGTGTTAACTGCCACGTAAACTGACACTTTCACATGCATGTGCTCACTGCCACATAAACTGACACTAACACATACATGTG
>NW_013671749.1:31523-44727 GCF_000517525.1 Limulus polyphemus | reverse complement strand
ACACATACATGTGCTCACTGCCACATAAACTGACACTAACACATACATGTGCTCACTGCCACATAAACTGACACATTCACATGCACGTGCTCACTGCCACATAAACTGACACTAACACATACATGTGTTAACTGCCACATAAACTGACACTAATACATAGATGTGTTAACTGCCACATAAACTGACACTAACACATACATGTGTTAACTGCCACGTAAACTGACAATTTCACATACATGTGCTCACTGCCACATAAACTGACACTAACACATACATGTGTTAACTGCCACGTAAACTGACAATTTCATATACATGTGCTCACTGCCACATAAACTGACACTAACACATACATGCATTAACTGCCACGTAAACT
Organism: Limulus polyphemus; assembly: GCF_000517525.1. Classification (NCBI taxonomy): domain Eukaryota; kingdom Metazoa; phylum Arthropoda; class Merostomata; order Xiphosura; family Limulidae; genus Limulus; species Limulus polyphemus. The sequence continues at coordinate 44,354 of NW_013671749.1, read as the reverse complement.
GACACTAACACATACATGCGTTAACTGCCACGTAAACTGACAATTTCACATTCATGTGTTAACTACCACATTAAACTGACACTAACACATACATGTGCTAACTGCCACATAAACTGCCACTAACACATACATGTGCTAACTGCCACATAAACTGACACTAACACATACATGTGCTCACGGCCACGTAAACTGACACTAACACATACATGTGTTAACTGCCACATAAACTGACACTAACACATACATGTGTTAACTGCCACATAAACTGACACTAACACATACATGTGCTCACTGCCATGTAAACTGATACTAACACATACATGTGTTAACTGTCACGTAAATTGACAATTTCACATACATGTGCTCACTACCACATAAACTGATACTAACACATACATGTGTTAACTGCCACGTAAACTGACACTAACACATACATGTGCTCACTGCCACGTAAACTGACACTAACACATACATGTGCTCACTGCCACGTAAACTGATACTAACACATACGTGCTCACTGCCACGTAAACTGATACTAACACATACATGTGTTAACTGCCACATAAACTGACACTAACACATACATGAGTTAACTGCCACATAAACTGATACTAACACATACATGTGCTCACTGCCACATAAACTGCTACTAACACATACATGTGTTAACTGCCACGTAAACTGACACTTTCACATGCACGTGCTAACTGCCAGGTAAACTGACACTTTCACATGCATGTGCTCACTGCCACATAAACTGACACTTTCACATGCATGTGCTCACTGCCACATAAACTGACACTTTCACATACATGTGTTAACTGCCACATAAACTGATACTAACACATACATGTGTTAACTGCCACATAAACTGACACTTTCACATGCACGTGCTAACTGCCACGTAAACTGACACTTTCACATACACGTGCTATCTGCCCACATAATCAAATAATCTCATCACACTCTGTCTTAAATTTTGGAAAAGTTCTAGGTATAAGAATTCCCGTTCAAAATAAATGCAGAACTTCTTACAGAATTCTATTTATCTCTGCTCAAAATAAATATAATCTAACATACGCCATACAGGCTAGAAACACTTGCCGTACTGTTAAAAATACTGTAATTCATTATATAGTTTTAAACAAGCATGCCTTACTATACACAAAATATCCAAGATTCTTACTTGTTCATCAATAAACTATTAAAGAGACTATTGCCACTGTTATAATGCCCTGTCAGATGAATGAGATCATGGAAATTCATTTTCACAGCCTATTATTATAAGAAAGGATGTGAAGTTATTTGTTTTATTCTAAATTAATAATAGATTAACAAATGTAGAGCAGCATAACTCAAAAGTATAAAAGAGGTGTTTAGTCCTCACGTCATGACTATCATATTTTAAATCTTACCCCATCTGAAACAGGAGCCTTCGGGCTTTTGTGAGAAATGAAAATAATTTGAAAGAATTTTTGTAATAATCCACAGAAAAAAAATTTTTTTTTTGAATATATTCTCTCTATATTATAGATTACTTTGTACGACTAACTGTCAATAAAATATAAAAGGAAAGTCGTGTTTATGAAGAATAAAAACCCTCACTATTATTAATCACAGCAAGTTTTAGAAGTTTCTAACTATTTGTTTCACAGGTCAAATAAACAAAGTGACTTACCGGCAATACCCTTCAGAGCACCCTTCAAACGTTTCCTTTCTGGTTCTTCAAGTCCTCCCTTTTGACGAGTTTTGTCCTCTACTGATAAGTGGTAAAACAGAGCAGTGTAAATAAAAATCATACCGTTTTTGTTAGCAGCATCCACCACGGTAGGCACAACACATTCAGGGGAAGGAAAAGAATGTTAATGGTACAAGATATAAACAGCAGCAGTAGATGAGGACAAGTTGTAAACGGGAACCACCACAGGCCAGGTGAACATGAAAAAAAAAGAAGAAAAAAAAAGAAGCCAAAAGGCAATACCTGTTAGCAACAATATTACCCATAAACAAAAAAATGTTGAAGACATACTTCAAACTTAAATCTCTTATGGACAAAAAGTCATCTGGAAAAAAAGCTCTGTCCATCTACTTGTTTCATTTAATCTCCATCAAATCTTTTAATAAAAATGAACCACGTGTTAGGTATATATTCACTGGTTATAAACTAAATATCTAAGATAAAAAGAGCCACCATAAAGTACTGGCAATATCTATAAGAGAAATATTTCCCCTTGGCTAAAAATATTTTGTTTTACACACATAAAGACAATGTCATGGGAACTTACAACAAAGAGTATAAGTTACTAAACACATAGTTTTACACACATAAAAACTTAATGTCATGGGAACTTACAACAAAAGAGTATAAGTTACTAAACACATAGTTTTACACACATAAAAACTTAATGTCAAGGGAACTTACAACAAAGAGTATAAGTTACTAAACACATAGTTTTACACACATGTTGTAAGTTCCCTTGACATTAAGTCTTTATGTGTTTAGTAACTTATACTCTTTAGTTTTACACACATAAAGACTTAATGTCAAGGGAACTTACAATAAAGAGTATAAGTTACTAAACAGATAGTTTTACACATGTAACACATGGGAACCTGCATCAAAAAATACAAGTTGCTAAACAATTACTTTAAAACCTTTTTTTTTTGTTAATCTTAAAATGAAATACTCTTTTTTAAATCAATCACACTGTGCAGTCAATAAAACTCTTAATGAATTATAAGTTTACTTCTCTCTCAAAACAACCAAGTCTTTAATGAAATGTTAGTTGTTGTTTTTCCCATATATATACCAATATTTTACTTCTACAATATCTTGTCTTTCACCACAGTATTCTTATTTATTTCTTATCTCACCAGCAAATTGCTCATATTTCAACTTTTCAATTCTCTTTGGACATGGAGTCATCAGATTTTTTTTTTTAAAAAACAAGCTGGTACTTTTACAAATTTTTAAGCTGCCATATCGATTACTGAAATCTGAAAGTAAATGTCCTTTAAAACATTTGGTGGATAAAATAAATGAATAAAAAATAACATAAATTACAGATGTCCTTTTTGAAATATTTGGTGAATAAAAAATAAAAGGAATGATAAAAATTATAAACAATTTTGTTGAAAGACTTGGTGGATAAAATGAAAAAAAACTAGAAAAGCATAATGAAAATTTATAAGTAATCTTGTTGAAATATATTGCGTCTAAAAGAAAGTAAATGATTAAAAACAGTAGGATATAAACAATTTTCGTAAAAGAAAGTATATGCAAATCATTGTACTTTATGTAAAAATATTACTTGAAATATCAATAAGGAAATGTTAGCTAGTAACAAAAGTTTAAAAACATGGCAAAAATAAATTAATTAATAATAGTAATAATTAAAATAAATTGGGATTACTATTGGGTTAATAACTAAGCTACATAAAAAGGTGGACGATATCAACAGGAAATAAGAATCTGGCAAATAACACAGGCCTGTGAATTTAAATTTTTTTAAAAGTTGTTTTCGTGTTAATAACATTTTCCATAATTCAGCTACACAGATTTCGAAAAAAAATATTAATTTTTTTCTATCACATAAGAATTTTATACAAATCAGGAAGAAAAAAAAACTTACATAGATCAAATTATTATTTCGTTTACCACAGTGAAAGTTTTTTATTGTGTTTGTTAAGAAAAATACAAACAAACTGAAGAAAATGAAAGAGTGTTGATGTGAAACAAATATGCATCCTCGTTCATCCTGATTGTTTTTTGTGAAATCTACGTCTTTTATTCTAAAAACTACGTGTTGTGGTCTTTCTTTTATGTACTGTGTTATGAAGTTTTGTGAAAAATCTGTACTTGATGGAGAAAAATGGATACCATTTTAAGATTCAGGGTACAGGAATTACTGTAGAACATGTAAAAATTTCAAGACAATAAATAAACCCATCGCAGACCTGTGTATTTTATGGCTTTGATTTTCTGAATTTCAGTAGTTCTCTCAGCTGAAATGACTGCAACAATAAATAGTTGCAATCCAACACCAATAAAAAAAGGGAAAAACAAGTAACAAGCTGAGTTATTTCCTCAGCTTTGGCCACTGAATGCACCAACTACTGTGGAGTCTGGAAATATTTATTTTGAAAATGAAAAAAATTAAAAAAAAGTTACTATGTATTCCTAGTTTCACCTTAAATATTTTGGAAATTTTCTGGAGTACTTACTGTGATAACAACTGTGTCACCATAACAACAAATTAACCTATTCCAAGCATTCCACATTCAGATTGAGGATCCCACCTATTCTATAGATATTGAGTACCTCAGCAATATTGTGTATTTGTTACCCCCCCCCCCCGAAACATTCCTGTGATCCCTTGGGAGGGTTTTAGGTCCCCAGTGGGGAAACCCTGATTTAATAAAACAATATGAATATCCTCACTAAACAAAGCAGTAAAACATATAGATATAGCTAATTTCCACAAACATAAAGACCTGGCTATTTTACACACAACAGAACACAAAGCTGTAAAACATAGATATGGATATTTTACACACAACAGAACACAAAGCTATAAAACATAGAAATATGGATATTTTACACACAATAGAACACAAAGCTGTAAAACATAGATATGGATATTTTACACAAACCAAACTTGTACAACATAAGGATCTAACTATTTTCCAAAAAACACCAACTTACAAAAGACTGGCCAGCAACAATGACCACATGTTTTAAAAAAATCAGTGATATTTTTTTTTCAAAGAGCAAAGCTAAAAACCTTTCAATAACTTACAATAGATTAACGCAAGAATTAATTTTTTTTTTTTTACTTTGATTATTCGGTTCCAATACTTGGAGAAGAAGTTATAAATACAAAAAAATAGGTATCAGTATAACTTTAACTTCTATCATAGGATGCTACAAATAGTCTTCTGTAACAGGTATTCTTAGATCAACTACAAGTGAACAGTTTTTAATATGTTGCGGACAGGTAAAAGGAGTCGAAAGAACCAAAACAGAATGTGGATACATTTCAAAAAGGATAATACTACTCACCGATACAGATACATCGATTTATTACAGAGATTTTGTGTCAATTATCTAAGTTTAGAACATAGATCAGTGTTTGTGTACAAGTGTCGAAAATAATATTTACATCGGAAGTGAAACGCTTCACCTTGACAGCCTTTTTTCCCTGGTATCGGAGGCGGTGGTGGCATCAGTTCCCGATCTTTTTCTTGAACAGCTTCTTGCGGTGAAACAGTTTCATTTTTCTGAGTTGAGGGAACAAACTCCTGTAATCTGGAGACGTTAGTCACAAACAAACAAAAAAAAAAGGTTAAAAGTAATTTTTATTTAAACGTGACAATTTTCTGTCATGTATGAAATAAATACGCCTCAGTGAAACTGTTCATCAAGGAAAGAGCAGTTTAAAGATTAGCGAGAATGACATTTCTCTCACTAAGGTGGAAGAACACGTGTAAAAATTTCCAAACTTTCGGAACAATTCTTTGCCACTTTTGGAAACATTTTTTAAATCTGAATAAAGTGTAACACCCAAAAACAAAACTGCCTGTTTATGTAACAGAATATCATGGTTGTAATGTTACATGTCAATTGAAATTAGTGTAAAAACTTTGTAAAATATTTCCTAAGATGATTTGCAGCTTTTTTAATTGTTGTTGTTTATTATTAAGCACAAAGCCACACAAAGGGCTATCTGTGCTCTGCCCACCACGGGTATCGAAAACCGGTTTCTAGCATTGTAAGTCCGCAAACATACCGCTGTGCCACTGGGGGTCTGCTTTTTTAAAGTTAAATAAATAAATAGACATTTCTTAAAGCAAAAACAGCCTATTTCTTTTGTATTCAATAACACTTAACCCCTTCTGCCCCTACTAACTCTTTGCCTCTTTCTGCCCCACTCCTCCCCCAATAAAATTTATGGGAATTGTCACTTCTAATAGTATGAAAGTGTTAATTTTTCTGCCCAAATAACTTTTTGCCCCCTCCCTCCCCAAACACAAAATCCTAGAAATGCCACTGGTCAACAAATGACAATAATCCGAGACAATTCCCTTATTAATGTGTTACCTATATTTAAAACAGAGTTCAATGAATCCCACTAGTAATAAATTTTGGATTCAGCACTCGCTATTTATGTCGATATTGAAATGACGAATAATTATGGCACGTTATTGCTGCAAATGATGGCTAAGTCGAGCAAGCCTCCTCCTCCACACCAGTGGCTCAGTGGTAAGTTTCAAGGCTTATGACATTAAAAATCAGTTTTCGATACACATGATGGGCAGAGCACAGATAGTCCATTATGTAGCTTTGCACTTAACAACAACCAAACCAGAAGTTGAACAAGTATTTTTGACTTCCTTGGAATAACATAAAATATTTCTTAACAGCAAAAGCTATAGTGATATCTTTTCAAAGCACTGGGAGCTGGTGTTTAATGGGAATGCAATGTACAGTTTCACTTCTCTGACAAATGAAATCAATGTAAAAGTACCACTTCAAAATATATCTACCTTCTTAATCTCAGTCGTTACAAGCAAACCAAAAATCATTTTTATTCTGCTAATCATCAAGCAAACATTTCACGGCTCGTGTGACAGGTCATTTCAAATATTACGGCAGCACTAAAGCCTTCAGTGACCATTAAAAAGGGAGGAAGACACAAACGAACCGTTTTCTGAGCAGCTGAAATCCAGCTGTGATGGCAATCAAGCATGGAAGTTCATTCGTCAGTTTTTTATAAAATGTGAAATGTTACACAAACGTCTGCTTTTACTGGCAAACCATAGTTAATTATATTCTTGTAAAGTATCTTTCAGTGTGTTACACTACATATAAGATCTGGTAAACAATTAATTGTAATCTCAAACTTAATGCACTAATCCTGCTGAACAATGGTAATACTTTAATTCTTACAACGTGAGACAAGAACATAAATTGGCCAAAAAGGGATTTAAACTTATTCTTAAGTAGAAATACATGGGTAGTAAAATTTGGCTGAATACCCGGTCGCTAAGCTTTAGCCAAGGCCAGCCCCCCCCCCAAAAAATACACAAAAACAAAATTTACGTTTATTACATTTAACTGAATCATCACCAACAGAACATTCAAGTTTTACTTTCAACTTTCAATATCTAGCCCCAACTTCTCAAACCCTAACTAACCCCTATTCTCCTCAAAACTCCCACCTTCCCCAGAAATCCACTTCTCAAGCCATGCCTTTTATTAACCCCTATTGTTCTCAGAATCCCCGACTTTCAGCGGGTGGTCAGTCTTTGTCGCTCGGAACTAAACCAATTATTGACTGTAACTTTCAGTACTGCATTAGTTGCCACAAAGATTAAGGCTTAGATGCCATTTTTAATTACCCGTTTTCGGCTGTTTTTAACTTGGCCAGAGCCGAGTATTTCTGAGTAGCTCAGTATCTGGGCGGATACCCGTGCGTCTCTACTTTTAAGTCAATCAGATGCTTCAATTTAATGCACCTGTTGTATGGATTATTTTAGTGCATTACAAAAACAAAAATACCAGTAAAATAGTTTGAAACTTCAGAAGAAATTTACACAGATTATGGAACTTTTGCAAATATTTTTACATGTGATATTTGCATGAACTTGCAGCTTTGAAAATCTTAAAAAGATTTGATTGTGATAAGGAAAGAGTGATGATCTTTACACGTGAAAGCATTACGACAGAGATTTTTTGCAATGGAAACTACACAGCAAGGTTATAATCAAGATGCATGAGAGTCAGCACATGACCAGATGTTACACGTTGGGCTGTACAGTAAAGACATGGTGAGGCTCCAAAATCATTTTAATATAATATACTCAGACTCTGTATTGACCTTTAGCACAATCTTACCAATCTGAACATTGTGTTTTGAAAGGTATTCAAACATTGGAAATAGAATTATTAAAAAGTAACTTTCAACATAAAGTATTCATCCAAAATACAGATTATAATTATATTTAGTGTTATATCAAACCTTTCAGGATTAAATAAAAATTTAATTTGGATGAATTCCGAGCTTTAAAAAAACATTACACAAAACAAAGTTGAAAAATCAGGTCTAAATTTCAAAAAAAAAATGGAAAATACATTTTTTTAGGCTTAGATAACTAAGGAAAAAAAAATGTGCAAATATAAATTATAAATATAATTAAAACCACAGAAGTCAATGTACTTACATGCTAGTTTTATTTATAACTAGCTGGAGTACCCATGCCCTGGATGGAAGTTATATAAATTCATGATTAATGAAAAGTTATCTTAGGACACGAAGAGTTGCTCCCCTTATATATAATTGTAAAAACTGCAAAATCACCCATAAAAAACTGCAAAACACAAAATGTGAAACCACAAATTTGTATGTATCTTCCCATACACCCAATGAACCTCCATACCAAATTTGGTGAAGATACATCTACAGTGGGCAAAGAAGTGGTCAAAAAATGCAAAACACCCATGAAAACCACAAAACTGAAAATCTGTATACACCTCCCCATGGACCCAATGAACCTCCATGTGATATTTGGTGAAGATCCATGCAGAGGAGGTGGGGTAGTGGTACAAAATGGCCATAAATACCACAAAATGCAAAACTGAAAATTTATATGTACCCCCCTGCAAGAACCTAATGAACCTTCATACCAAGATCCATCCACACCCTGCAAGGTAGTTACATGGACAGACAACAGACAGTACTATTATATTTATATAGATTTGACTAACTCAATATTCAGTGCCAAAATTAAAACTAGATGTATTCTGTCAAATTTTGTGAATATAATTTGGATTGATCAATTAAAAAAAAAAAGGTGTTTATATTGCTGGAAATATCTATTTTATTACACCAAATTGACTTAATATACAACTGTTTGACTACCAAAGGATTGAATGAATTGACATAAAATAGGCCAAAAGCTAGACCAAGCAGTTTACGGCAAAAGAGCACAATACTTACAAATCATTACTTATCAAAGCAATATTTACAGAACATAATTGTTTGTTAATATTTAAGAGATACTACGTTTACCAATGAAATAATCCCTTAAACTGTACAATAGCCATACATAAAAATGCTTAAAGACCTGAAAATAACCTATATATTGATGAAGCAAAGTTCTTCATATCAATAATTTAACATGTTTAACAAAAAAAAAACTACAGACTGATCCAACTAAACAGTAAAACTAATACTTTTATCACCTAATTTATAACATTTTAATATTTTTACAACACACGCATAAAGAAATAAGCTTACCTTAAAGACACGGAGTTAGCAGATGTATCTTCAAGTGCATTTGTTTGAACAGGTGCTTCTGTAAATCTTCGTTTTTGATGTTTTCGAGGTCTGCTAATAGGTGGGTAAACACTTCTCCCAGATTCCATGTATGATGACAGTCTTGCTTGAGCTATTTCGCTTTGGAAAGGAGTCCCAGTAGGAGGGGGAGGACAAGTGGGTGACATGAAAGTAACAGAAGAACTAACTGGAGGGTGGGGAAAGGAACGTATTGTGTCTAAAGGTGCACCTGCAACTGACATCTGCCTCATTATTGCTGAACTGTATGCAGCAGGAATTGTCATGTGGGGTATAGAGTTCACAGAGCCAGCCACAGATGCAGAGTTATTAAACTCAACAGTTCCTGAGGGAGAAGAGGAGGTCAATAAGTCCATTGTACCCGGTATAGAGTGTGGAACCATTGGGAAAACTGTTCCAGATAATGTTGAGGGAGCCATGGGAATAATGTTATTTGATATAGGTGGTGGTGGAACAGGAGCAACTGCTCCAGATATTGATGGAGGAGGGGCAGAAACCATTGTCCCCGAAATTGAGGGTGGGGGAATATGGGCAGTTGCGTCAGATAACAAAGGAGCAATTGATCTAGGTAATGATGGTGGGGGAACAGGAAGAACGGGTACTGAAACTGAAGGAACAGCCATATGGGCTAATGTCTCCGACACGGATGAATGTGGTATGGTTATTGTTCTAGATATTGGAGGAGGAGGTATGGTAGTAACACCTCCTGATATTGATGACTGAGGAACTAAAGGATATGGCTCTGAAATCAGCGGAGGAGGTACAGATACAAAAGGCACTGTCATTGTTATAGGTCTGTAGAGTGGAGTTGTAAAAATAGGTCCCAAGCTTGTAACAGAAACGGGGGCAACAACAGAAGAAACAATTCCTTCAATTGAGGAAGGGGCAAGCGATCCCATGGTCACGGTAATGGATGAAGGAACAGTCATACAGAGCTCCGAGACTTCTGAGGGAGTCATGATGCCGGTTGGAGGAAGAATTACAGTGGAGTCTGGCACCAGTCTCGTTGTTGCAGAACCACTGGGAGCCAAGGTATTCAGGGTTGGCGGTATAATGCTGCCAATTCCACCTGTTATCACTTGTGTTGGAAAACAGGAAGAAGCATTTGTCACATAAGTCACCATAGACTCTCCACTCCATGGATGGGTAACAACTTGTGAAAATGCACCATATGCTGGGAAACCATCTGCAATATTATTGGTGGATGCTGCTTGGGCAATCAATGGAACCACTGAATTAGAAGATGTCAAGTAAACACCTGATGACTGTGATGATATTTCTAAAAAGAAAAAGAAAAGTAAATTAGTCAGCAAGTCTACATTAAAAAGACTTCAACATTTTATCTGGAAACGTAAAAAAAAATAAAAGATTCCAATGTTAAATAGCATTTTATGCACGCATTTTAATAATTTAAAAACTTAATTTGGAGCAAAAAAAAAGTAATATTTAATTAAATAGCATCTCATACATATTAAAGTTTTGCTTCATTACCCATTCAAGCCATCTCCAGCCATTATTAAATAACACAGTTGCACAGTAACAAGTCATAATCATGAAAAACACATTTTGTGGAGTAAATACATGATTAGTCAACTGTATCAAACCTCTCGGGTTTGTAATGATTCATGTATGTTACTTTTATCCAACGTCCGTAGCTAGTGTCATGTAATAATAGGTAAAAAATTCTATAACTTATCGAAACAGTTTTTTCGGTAACTTTGTGTGTTTGTTTGTTATTAAACATAAACCTACACAATGAGCTATTATGTTGTGCTAAACACAAGTACCAAAACATTTTCTTTTAGTGGTATAAGCCCACAGACTTACTGCTGGGCCACCAGGGAGGGGATTTTCAGTAACAGATATGTAATAATAAAAATAAAATAAAAACACTAACAGTCCTTCTTTTTTTTCTTAATTCCTTCCTTGAAAAAAAAACTTTCTTTTTTGATATACATTAACATGTTTAATCACACTTTTTAATGACATATTAAGTAGTCAGACATTTTTTTAACAAGGCAACCTTCTTATGGTAAATATATACATTTTTGTAATAAATTAACTCTAAAGGAATAACTAAACTTACACACTAATAAAGATGCACTGGGACAAAAATATTTTCGAATGTTTGGACAATTTCGAGTGCACTGATTTCAACACGTACAAATCATATATTCAACACATTAAATGAAGAGAATGCTCGAGAAAGACCAAAAAGAACAAGTTTGACGTATCAGAAAAACATGTACCGAGTTCTAAAGTTTCTACAGAAAAAGTTCATGTTTTCTTTTACTATTTCTTACAAATCTAGCAACTAGCAGAGAAACAAACTTAATATTTGGGAGGAAATTTTAATTTTACTGTTTTCGGTCTCTCCATATGACTTTCTTTTTAATATTCAATAATAATTACTTATGTTAATCTTGGTAGAGTAGGAAGGTTCTTCTGATGATTATTTGTTTCGCATAAAAATCTTAATTTCATGGAACTCAATAAACCTCTCATTATCTTTGCCTTTTGTACCTTGTCTGTGACCAAAAAACACATCTACATATTCACAAACAACTCTATAAAATGTTAATAATACACTTGTTATTTAAATCAAGTTCAAGATCACCCAAGAAGAACCCCGATAGTTGTTCTATGACATATTAAGGGTAAACCTGTAGACTAATGTAACGAATAATCACGTCACCTAAAAATGAGTAACAGTTAATAATTTTATTTAAATGAAATGCTTTAATCAAACCACAATCTTTAACTTACCAGGTGTTGTATAGCTGATCACTGGTCTTACAGGTACTGCAGTATGTGATGTCCACTGACTCAGTTCAGAGTGTACCTATAGAAGTTTCAAACTGTATTAGACAAGCAATAAATAACCACATTTATGCATTACACAAAACCATGTTTACAAAAAATCACTGAATATTGGCCTTAAACTGTGCAAGTGATCAAGGTTTTCTTTACCAAATAAAGGAAAACAGGCTTTACTGATACTCCAATTTCTTGTAGAATTCTTTTAATTCAACTGAAAAGTTAAGTACAAGTCATCTAGAATCTTTATAATTAGCTTTCAGTATTATACAGATTCTCTAAGATACATAATTACCAACTGAACTGATTATTAATATATTATGCTAGAATATCACTATAACAGTGAGTATGTAAAATACATTTTTGTTATATTTAGAATCACTGTATCAGACTAGTTTCAAATTAAAACAGAGTACATTAAACTTTCAAGAAAATATTACCCACAACACTATTCCTAGTTACAGTTATTCTACACCCTAGTATTTTAGACTGTAAATCTATTTTGAAAGTTACTTAAAAACTAACAATAATTTTGGCCACTTTTTTAGCTTTGACATTTCTAACTATACATTTTTTATGATTCAAATTCGATGACGAGGAACCCACTTTGAGACTAATAATGGCTGGAGACGGCTTAAATGGGTAATGAAGAAAAACT
>NW_013671749.1:29905-30635 GCF_000517525.1 Limulus polyphemus | reverse complement strand
AGTTTTTCTTCATTACCCATTTAAGCCGTCTCCAGCCATTATTTTTTATGATTATTTTCATTTTTTATATTTATGTGTTTTCACACCTTCATGTTTCAACTTCTCGTTTTCTTGCAACATTCCCTGACCTTATAAATATGTCATACAGGACATTCCATGACCTTATATAGATGTCATACAGGACATTCCCTGACCTTATATAGATGTCATACAGGACATTCCCTGACCTTACAAATATGTCATATGGAACATCCCATGACCTTATATAGATATCATACAGGACACTCCCTGATCTTATATAGATGTCATACAGGACATTCCCTGATCTTATATAGATGTCATACAGGACATTCCCTGATCTTATATAGATGTCATACAGGACAATCCCTGATCTTATATAAATGTCATACAGGACATTCCCTGATCTTATATAAATGTCATACAGGACATTCCCTGATCTTATATAGATGTCATACAGCACATTCTCTGATCTTATATAGATGTCATACAGCACATTCTCTGATCTTATATAGATGTCATACAGGACATTCTCTGATCTTATATAGATGTCATACAGGACATTCCCTGATCTTATATAGATGTCATACAGGACATTCTCTGATCTTATATAGATGTCATACAGGACATTCCCTGATCTTATATAGATGTCATACAGGACATTCTCTGATCTTATATAGATGTCATACAGGACATTCCCTGATCTTATATA
>NW_013671749.1:16893-28988 GCF_000517525.1 Limulus polyphemus | reverse complement strand
TTACACAGATGTCATACAGGCATTCCCTAACCTTATATAGATGTCATACAGGACATTCCTTCATCTTACACAGATGTCATACAGGGCATTCCTTCATCTTACACAGATGTCATACAGGGCATTCTTTAACCTTATGTAGATGTCACACAAAATATCTGATATCCACTTGATTTATTAGTTTATCCTTTCCACCATAACTAACATTGTTTGTTGAGGTAAGTTCAAACTTTCTATTACCTACTTCTACTTCTATCATTTGTTTACATCTGACAAAAGAGGGGGGGAGAAGCACCCTTCAAAAGCACTTGACTCTTTTAATTAAGTTTTTTCCGGACTGATGTAATTTCTATTTTACTAGCTAGCTTACTTGAAGTCAACTAAACAGAGTTGATTAATTCAGCGTATTACCAAGATACTAGTCCTAAAGACCCCACAGTAAAATGTATTTATTTAAAATCATCACAAAAGTAAGTAAACGACAACACAGTCATCTATTTTACAATACTAACAATAAAATATTAATATTCTGGGGTATGGGTCGAATTTTCTCTAAGAACTATAGTTACAAGATTTAAAAAAAACGTGTTTTGTATTAGAATAAACGGCATAATCTATAGCTGTTTTATCCAAGTTAACTCTGTCGTGGTCGAGTAAATGCATTCTGTCTAGAGGGTAAAACTGCGCCACAAAATTAAATTATACAACAAAACTTGAATGTATTTTTTGACACATTAAAGAACCTTCAATGTTGAATTTTATTATATAAAAAAAAGTTTTTTTATTTAATTTTAGGCATTAAAAATAAATTACAAATTGTTATTATGGCCTGATTTCAATGTGCTCCAAACAAATATATGTCTGTGATTTTTTTTTCTGAATATAAAGTGTGCACAATCCCTGAAAGGAAAGTTCAAACAGTTTTGAACAAATAGCACTAATTGGACCCTATAACTCAATATAAATGTAGTTCTAGTCAATCATCGACTTCAGTTGTCATGGTATGATGTAAGTGCCTATATCTCAACTTTGAGAAGTCACAAATTAGTGATCTAAGCATGTAAAAAAAAAGTGATAAAGGCTTATCATGGCATCAGATTGTTAGATGTTTGTAAACAACTCCTGCAACAATTAGTTCTGATTTTTTAAAGCTTGCTTTATCATCTTATACTTCATTTCAAATCAATGTATAGTATACAAATTCGATGATGAGTAACGCACTTTGAGACTAATAATGCTTGGAGATGGCTTGAATGGGTAATGAAGAAAAACTTTAATATAAGTTTAACATAACAGCAAATGTACAACATTACAACAAGGTTTTGTCATCATCAGGTACCTGTTTAGTATGATAGGAAAAAAAAGTTTTTCATTCAACTAGATGAGGTAGGCTTAGTTAAATCACTTTGCACTTGACAGGATCAAGTTTTGTTTCACTAACAAGGCCATGTTAACACATTAGGGCTGAAGAGCCCAAATAACTACTTGAATGGGCAAATAGAATGACCAAAAAGAAATGTTTAAAATATATATATATATATAAATTAATATAAAACTAGTTTAAAACATATTACATATATTAAATGAAATATTCTGATTAACAATTAAAAAAAGTTGGCCTGCTCATAATTTTGGTATGCTAAAAAAAATAAAGTTATTTTAATTGTACAACAGTGATTACACTCACAGTGAAACTGAACATAACATTTAACTATTCAAAACAAAAATAAAATTTACAGTTCTATAAAAAAGAAGACTTTATAGGAATGTATTCAAAAAATGCAGCAAGACATAAAACTTAATATTTCAAACACAGAACAAAGTAAGCATTTTTGTTTCTTAAAAAAAATATTACGATGAAATCTTTTCAAGTTTTGAAATTCATACAAATATCAAATACAAAAATACGATACTTGCAAAAACTAGACAATCTGTAGCATTTTTTGCAATGCAATAAAACAAACCATACAGATGTATCAACTGATACACCTGGGCATGGTAAATTTAATACAACAGCATTAATTCTCAAATTGTCATAAAAAATCTGTGATAAGTCTACTTACCGTCTGGACTAAATTTAAAGCTAAAGCTTTAGCAGCTTGTAGACCTTCTGGCTTTGGATGACTGCAAAAAATAAGAAACAAATTTCTCTCATTATGGATGACAAAAAACAAAATGGAAATCAATCATATAAAAGAGATATAAAATGGTCTTCAATATCAATGAATGTAAAAACATTAAATATCCTTGTAAAAGATACAAAATCATCATCTGTAATAGTACCATGGGTAAATAGAAGTCTTGCTTTCTACATTATAACTACACTTCAAAATTAATTTCTCTCAAATATTGACTACCTAAAACTACACTTGTTTATCTCACAGATATGGCTATTCTCATACCACACTGCCCTCTATATGTAAAAATGTTTTTGCATATCTCAAGCCTTGAATTCCCAATTACCACACGATTGATGTGGTTCAACTGCATCTTTCTTAATTAATCTCTATCAAATATTGACTACCTAAAACTACACTTCTGTTTATCTCACAGATATGGCTATTCTCATACCATACTGCCCTCTATATGCAAAAATGTTTTTGCATGCCACAAGCCTTGAACTCCCACATACAACATGATTAATGTGGTTCAACTGCATCTTGCATATAAATCATCATGAAACAACTTGCTACCAATAGGAGTGCAACACACCCTCCTGACACATGTGACTCCCTCTATCGGATTCTACTGAACTATAACTTCAAGTTTTGTCAGAAAATGGATACATCAGTTTTCAGTGAGGAAGTAACTACCTATCAGAAATACAATTTCGGTATAGGAAAATTATAACTTCCAATATGGTAATTCACCTCCTCTCGCATAAATAGCTAGAATCCCACATTGAATAGGTGGAAGGATTGGTGCCTCCCATTTTCCACCCATGTTTGCAACACCTCTTTCCACACTGGGCTTACAGTATAATTACAGATGAGATGCAGTCTCCCACGTAGGATCCTCTACTGCGAGGATCTCCACTTTTCGGGTGTTCTTCGAATGCTTTCGAAGGATGCTTCTTTCTTTCCTTTAGAACAATGGTTGGATAGGGATCCAAACCACCAGATATCGGAATCTCAATCCCTTCAACAACAGTAATGTGGATGAGAGGGAAAAAAGGATGTGCCCCAAGGTGTAGAGTAGCTAAGGCATGACTGACCATACATGGCAAGTCAACTGCATCCAAAACCCCGCCATAGGGAACCGACATCCATGGGGGGATAGGAAAGAAGTTAGAAAGAATAGATCCAGAACAAAGAGAATGGATTAAGCTGAATCAGCTGAGAAAACCAGATTTGTACAGGCCAGGAAGTAGCAATCAGTAAGACCTGTCACAGAGTGGCATGAATGAATGAAATTACCTAGGGAAGATGAAAAACGGAATGATAAAATAAAGGTATAAACTGGTCCCAATCCTGTCTAAACACATAGACAACCAAGGCAAGTGGAGGAGGAACTGGAGACAAAAAAGAGAGGTAAATTAAAATTGAGAAAAGAGGCAAATGCATCCCACTGGAGTCAGAGACACCGGAATGATAAGATAAAGGTATAAACTGGTCTCAATCCTGTCTAAACACATAAACAACCAAGGCAAGTGGAGGAGGAACTGGAGACAAAAAAGAGAGGTAAATTAAAATTGAGAAAAGAGGCAAATGCATCCCACTGGAGTCAGAGACACCGGAAACTTTTAAGACACTTAACTTAAGACATTGAGACACTACTCCATAGAATAAAGGATAGTGTGTCAGGACTGGAAAGGCAATCTGCAAAGATGGTGAAATCACTCAGAACATGACACGCGAGAAGACTTATGTCAAGTGTATGGACCCAAAAAAGAGAGATCCAAGGTCGACCACAAAGAGAACTAGAACGGGTGTTTCCTTGGTAAGTGATATAAACCACCTCCAATTTGTCAGAATGGATCATGATTAGTCGAATCCTGACAAGAGGAAAAAATGAACCAAAGCACGTTGGACTGCAAGAATTTCAAAGGTGTTAACAAGACCTTTTGGCTGTATACCATTGTCTAGATAACATGGGGGCTTTGTTCAACCATCAACACATATTCTCGAAGAGGGAAGTATGAAAGTTACAAGTGGAATCCAAAGGAACCCTATCAAGATACAACGGGTCATGCAGCATCACCTGAAGATATCGCATATGTGCCTGACCTAGAAGATCCCAAAAGCAAATAAGCCACATGTATCGGGAAAGAGCCAAAGATGACAATCTCCCCAACACAGAGGTAAGGAGGGGAAGGTACCCCACAAAAATCCCCAAGAATTAGGTGAAATGCCTCAGAAATGAGATGTACAATGAACAATTCTTGTAGAAGAGTCAATAGAGGAAGACAAAGTCTGGAAAACTTGGCAAAGGATAAAAGGATAGGAATATCAGGAGCTGCCCCCATACAGGCAACAAAGATTCTTAGTGCAAAAAATCAAGAAAAGAAAAAACAATCTGCCTGATGGTAAACTAAGGCAAAATGAACCAAAGCCCATAGAGGGCAAGGCATGCAGCAAACACCTTCTCTCAAAAAGAGACACAAAAGGTCCCAGCATGAACCACAATGTCTGGAAAAAGTGTGGAAAAAAACAATTACTGTGAAACACGTCAAAAAGGGCTGAGGTAGGCCTAGCAGACTCCGCAGGAGAGGTCTGGGAAAGAAAATCATAAGCAGATGAAGGAAAAATGTCAAAATATACATCATCTCAAACAGGTTCAGTAGGTTTAGGAGGAAGGCGAGTAATACTGGGAGAAGGTGGGGCATACCCTGGCCTTAGGGGTCTTTACAAACTAAATTAATTGTAAAAAAATAGAAAATATAAATAATTAAGAAAATTAAATAGTCTTTATATTAAGTACATGTGTATTGACAATAACAATTTATTAGATGGTATTTGTTGAAGAAAACAATATATTGAACCTAATTTATGACTTACCAGTAAAATAAATGACAGGTAAGACTAAAATAACAAAGATACTCGTTAAGCCTAATCTAACACTGTAGTACAAAGGATATCACCAAGCTCTAATTGAAAACCCTAACCTTACAACAAGTATTTACAATTCTAATTAAACTTATGTTATTCAACCCAAATAATAATAACATTAATATCAAAAAATATTCAGAAATCTATAACGGTATAACAGCTTATCTGTCCAAAGTTGGCACACCATATTCAAAATGTGTGGGCCCCTAAATTCGAGGCCCAATGAAGGTCAACTCATATAACTATTCCTCAGTCTAGTACCGCCACCTGATGCTGTAAATGTGCTGGAAGAAAATATCCTTTCCAGGTGGAAACATAAACTTTAGTAAAAACCACAAAAAAATTTGAAGAACAAAAATGGTAAGTGATCATTTAAAATTGTTAAAAATATTTCCACTTTGTATAAAATTTAAAAAAAGAATACAGGAAGAGAGCACAAACAAAAAAAGTGATAGTTCAGTGGAATCAAATAGAGGGAGTCACATGCATTAGGAGGGTGTTTTACACCCTATTGGTGGAGGGTTGTTGTATGATGATTTACATGCTAGATGCAGTTGAACCACATTGTTTGTGGAGCTCAAGGCTTGTGGAAATTTTTACATATAGAGGGCACCACTGAATGTGAAGAGCTATATAGGTAAGTTACTCTATCGGAAAATGTGCATTCAGTGAACAAATTTTTATCCAATAAAAAAATACCATACACATTAGACAAAAAAATGCACAATGTAATTTTACTATTGTAATGGTATTTCATCTTTTAAATTAAATGATCGCTAAATTCTAAACTGTACTGTAAAAATGAATCTAGCTTCATTCAGTGGACAGAGTTATTAGAAATTATTCATTTTCAGATACTATGAACTCAAAACCATTGATTAGGTAAGTGAAGTACACGTGAAGTATACCAAAGAGTTTTGATGTATCAGTGATTCATAAACCAACACATTTAATATGGGTTATATAAGTTTTAATAATTCTAATACACTATTTATCAGAAAACTGATAACTATTTTCACAAACAGAGAATCAAAACTTGATACTAAAATCTTGCTAAGATAAATAAATTCACAAAAAATAAATTAAAATTGAATGAATTCTCAAAATATTTAACTGACTAACTTACAGTATAAATGCCGAAAAGTAACACCCCCCTTATGAGTAATAATAGCATAATGTAACAAATAAAGAAATTAGTATTCTTTTAGGTAGGAGTAATTTTGAATTTCTAATAGCTTAAAATGAATATTTCTAAATCAAGTCCAAACGAAAACTAAGTCTAGAAATACTGAGTTTCAATCATTATCCCTATACAGAAATTTTTAGCATCATGAATAAGTAGTTTAATTTCAACAAGATATTAATTATATAAAAAAAATTAATTGTATTTTACTCTTTATTAAACAGGCATCTGCACAAATAAAGCAAAAATGGAAAAAAGTTTACTTGTTTTTAAAATTTCCCCAAAAAATTGTTGTCTGTCTTTTCCTATCTTTCACTTCTAAACTTGTTTTTATGTAAAGAACAGCAACAGGATTATTGGTTCAGCCTAACAAAACATAACTGCTGATAATCTATTAAGCATAATAATCCTCCACTTTATGTAAATATTTAAAGTATATTGCTTTTTTGTAACAACATATGTAACTTAACAATGTGATCCGTGAAAAATATAAATAGAGAGTTTCTTTTGTTAACTTTAAAATATTGTTCAAAACGTTAAACAGTGCATCATGAGCTTGTGCTTTACAAATATTTTACAAGTAATTATGGAAGTATTTCTTCCTCACGTGATGTGAATATGAAGAGGTTCGAAGGCTTCTCTCCCAGAGGTAGGTTCCATGAATCCTGAACCCTTGCCCCTTAAGGTAACACTAGCACCTGTTTCAGTTCTTATGTGTTGAAGGTAGGATCCCTAAATAAAAACAAAATCACCATTACATTCCACTTGTGAAACAAAATATTTTTATATATCATCAAATAACTAACTACCTTTTCAGGCAATCTTATAGCAAAGAATAGAGACGCTCCTCAGAAAAGTAAAAAAACTTATAACTACTTACATTCTGTCTGATCAGTCGATGATCTGGTATTATTGGAAATGTATTTTTATTACTTTAAATTCAGTGAAAAACCTATTTTTGTTAATATTGTACAAGTGGTAAATAACACAATGATATGCTCACTTCCGGTCCTAGAATCTTTTCTCGAATCGAAGATAGTGAAGCGTGCTCTAATCCAACATACACTTTCTCTTGAACAAAATGATGCTACAAGTGAGAGAAGAAAAAAATTTACAATTGTTTACAAATTTTACCACAACAAAAACTATATACTAATTCTCATTTCTTTAACTGAATTAGTTTGTTCTGTTAAAAAGTTAGAGGTATCATTCTGGTCAATATGTATTTTATAAATAAATTATGGTCAACATGTATTTTATAAAATAAATTCTGGTCAACATGTATTTTATAAATAAATTCTGGTCAACATGTATTTTATAAATAAATTCTGGTCAACATGTATTTTATAAATAAATATCATGTACAGTCAAATGTATTTTCTTAAATAAATTCTGGTCAACATGTATTTTATAAATAAATTCTGGTCAACATGTATTTTATAAATAAATTCTGGTCAACATGTATTTTTATAAACAAATATCATATACAGTCAAATGCTATTTTCTTAAATAAATTCTGGTCAACATGTATTTTATAAATAAATTCTGGTCAACATGTATTTTATAAATAAATTCTGGTCAACATGTATTTTATAAACAAATATCATGTACAGTCAAATGTATTTTCTTAAATAAATTCTGGTCAACATGTATTTTATAAATAAATATCATGTACAGTAAAATGTATTTTCTTAAATAAATTCTGGTCAACATGTATTTTATAAACAAATATCATATACAGTCAAATGTATTTTCTTAAATAAATTCTGGTCAACATGTATTTTATAAATAAATTCTGGTCAACATGTATGGAAAATAAATTCTGCAGGAGTCCTAGCAGTCAATTATCCAGTTACTCTGGATTGAATATTTATCTTCCCTGGCAACACCAAACTATCACATAAATACATAATTATTCAAGCAAAAAACAAAAAGACTACAAAACAAGCCATTAAAAGAAATTATAAATGATCATGCACTACTGACCAAAGCACTGATGAACTCTCCTTAATTTACAGTCCACTAAATACATTTCAACTAAAGCCACTTTAAAAACAAGTGAGACAGCCTTGCATGTTTCATCCAAACACGTGCTTTGGTCAAAGCTACAAACTTCTGTGATATGAAACGAAAACTAAATAGTTACCGACCAACTTTTTAAAGGACGACAAATTAATTTATACTTGATTGGTTGCTGAATATATGTTACCATGCCAACAAAATTGTTACTGAGACCACTCTCATATTGTTGCATTCATTAACAATTTTGTATATCTTGTGGTTTTCCAATTACATTCAATTACTTTTCAATCTTTTCTCAGTTTACATCTGCAATGCCACACTAAGACATGAATCCACATTTAAACAATACTTAACCCTTTTACTGCCCAATTAATTTTCAGGGTGATTCTCAAAAAAGTGTCAATTATCCACCCAAAAATAAAAGTGTGAATTTGAATCTTTGTATTACTTTTTCAATATTGAAGGAAGCTGTAATTTCTATACCTGACAGTAATATTCCTTGAAAACCGAACTGGATGGTGAAAAATAATGATTTAAACAAACAGTTGAGTAAAATTAGAAGTGTTCTCCAGTAAACGGCATAAATATCAGCAAAACTAAGTCAATAAGAGGCCAAAATCATTATAAAATATAAAACAAATTATTTAGATAACAATATCCAAGATATAATGAAGCTGTCTTGATACAGATTCTACATGCGTTCCTGCAAAGTTGGAAATTTTGTAATAAGGCATATAAACATCCAGGTTTCATGGCGTAGAGCAAAGATGGCAGCACGCATGCAGGTCTGGTGACTGTTTAAATTACAGGGGGATATTCCTGCATGTCGCAGTAGAGGGAAACTTTTTTTGGTAGCCGTGGGGTAATAAATCCGAACTTCACAGTCGGTGCATATTAACGTTTATTTGGATATATCCGAAATATGCAGCAAAAGGGTTAAAACAATAATTGTTCTAAAGAATTTTATTTGTTGTCAATGTTGTTATAATTTTATCTTGGTTGTCACAGAGGTTGATGATTACAAGTACAATCATCAACCAGTTTTTTAAAAATTGTATTCATTTTAGATCTGAAAGAAAAAAAAACTAATAAGAGCATAAAAAGACAAAATAATATACACCACAATACTGTATTTACAGTCCTGATTTACTCTTAAAAGACTAAGTAATGAAGCCCAAAATGTCCCTCAAAATATACTGGCCCAAATTGATCACCTTAAATGTAACAGATGGCCTATCTTTAATGAAAACGAGTAAACTGTCTACTGAAAACACTGAAAGACCAAACAATGAGTAAACTGTCTACAGAAAACACTGAAAGACCAAACAATGAGTAAACTGTCTACTGAAAACAGTGAAAGACTACACAACGAGTAAACTGTCTACAGAAAACACTGAAAGAACACACAACGAGTAAACTGTATACAGAAAACACTGAAAGACCACACAACGAGTAAACTGTCTACTGCAAACAGAGAAAGACTACACAACAAGTAAACTGTCTACAGAAAACACTGAAAGACCACACGACGAGTAAACTGTCTACTGTAAACACTGAAAACCACATGATGAGTAAACTGTCTATTGTAAACACTGAAAAAACACACGATGAGTAAACTGTCTACTGTAAACACTGAAAAATCACACGATGAGTAAACTGTCTACTGTAAATACTGAAAGACTAGAAAATAAATTTATCCTCAAAAAAAAAAAACAAAACTCTCTTGACATTTAACTGTCAATAAAAAATAAGCATTCTCACGATAACAGCCATGTTACATAAGCATTCTCACGATAACAGCCGTGTTACATAAGCACAAATATAAACCAAGATAAAAGAAGTTTACTAAAAAATATGCAAATGGCATAAATATTTCAACTTACTCCTGAAGACATCTGTGACATACTGACAGTTGAAGTCAAACCGTTAAATAGTTGTTGGGACTGTGGTGATGGTGCTAATACCAGAAAGTCCTTTGGTATTTCTAGCAATAAACTCATGAATTCTTCTAACAGCCACTATAGAAGATAAAGTTATCAAAGCAGATTAAACATAGGAATATTAAAAGCAATGTAATACACAAGATGTTTTTCATGGTGAAAGTGAAAATATTCAGTGTAAACAGTTTTCAGGTTAATTCAAAATATGTCACATACATGTTGACGAATGTTTTCTGGTCGTAAATCAAGTAAACTTTTCCTTGTATCTTTCTGAACTAAAAATATGTTTAAAAATACTCAGGTCAAATTCGATGACGAGGAACCCACTTTGAGACTAATAATGGCTGGAGACGGCTTGAATGGGTAATGAAGAAAAACTTTCTTCATTACCCATTCAAGCCGTCTCCAGCCATTATTAATACTCAGGTCAAATGCACTTCAGAGAAATGATGATCCAAGTTCTAATCTACCCTTAGAACTCTTTCATTATCTGTACATAATATTTGTTTACTTGTAGGTAAGCACAAAGTTACACAATGAGCTTCATTATCTGCACATAATATTTGTTTACTTGTAGGTAAGCACAAAGTTACACAATGAGCTTCATTATCTGCACATAATATTTGTTTACTTGTAGGTAAGCAAAAAGTTACACAATGAGCTTCATTATCTGTACATAATATTTGTTTACTTGTAGGTAAGCACAAAGTTACACAATGAGCTATCTGTGCTATTCTCATCACAGGTATCAAAACCCAATTTTTAGCATTACAAGCCTTCAGACTAGCTGCTAGGCCAATGGGGGCCAGTATGCTTTAATTTGATGGCTATGATTAAGCAGAATTTCCGACACTGCTGGGCTAATTTCTATCACAAGTTTTTTTCTGTGAAGGACAGTAAGGTGAACCTTATACTATAGATCTTGAAATTTTTTCACTACATCAGCAAAAACAACTTATAAAATGCAACTGACTCTCTGTCACGTGAATATACAGTACTTTTGAACCATATTATAATAAGCTTTTGTAATTTTGAAATTATAAAATGTCATCTGATAAGAATTTCTGACTGTTAGAAGTCTGATACAGCCTTGTTTTCAAAACACAATTTTTTTGCATTAAAAAAAAGGTATAAAGTCTTTAAAGAAAATATTAAAGCAAAAATGAACAGATACTTACAATTCACAGCATTTTGATCTGATGCCTGAATGTGGAGGTACAACGGTCTGTCGCTTAAGGAAACAAAACTTTGTTTTATTTCTAGCAATTCTTTGAAACATTAGGTGCAAAACTAAGAAAAGTTTCTTAAACTAAAAAATAATTCTTTTAACAAAACTATCTTTTTTATCTGAATTATAATTTCATAGTATATGCTACGCTATACATAATAGTTGACTACGTTCCTTTCCTCACAATTTGTATTTTTTGTAATGATGTTGGTACACTACAGTTACTTTCAGTCCAACAGAGTACAACTAAGGGTGCAAAGATTCTAGTGAGAGTAAAGGTGTGAAGATTCTAGTGAGAGTAAGGGTGTGAAGATTCTTGTGAGAGTAAGGGTGTGAAGATTCTAGTGAAAGTAAGGGTGTGAAGATTCTTGTGAGAGTAAGGGTGCGAAGATTCTAGTGAGAGTAAGGGTGTGAAGATTCTTGTGAGAGTAAGGGTGCGAAGATTCTAGTGAGTAAGGGTGTGAAGATTCTAGTGAAAGTAAGGGTGTGAAGATTCTTGTGAGAGTAAGGGTGCGAAGATTCTAGTGAGAGTAAGGGTGTGAAGATTCTAGTGAA
This sequence comes from Limulus polyphemus, assembly GCF_000517525.1. Lineage (NCBI taxonomy): Eukaryota > Metazoa > Arthropoda > Merostomata > Xiphosura > Limulidae > Limulus > Limulus polyphemus. Next base: position 17,015 of record NW_013671749.1, on the reverse strand, counting down.
AGTAAGGTGTGAAGATTCTAGTGAAAGTAAGGGTGCAAAGATTCTTGTGAGAGTAAGGGTGTGAAGATTCTAGTGAAAGTAAGGGTGTGAAGATTCTAGTGAAAGTAAGGGTGTGAAGATTC
>NW_013671749.1:8696-15893 GCF_000517525.1 Limulus polyphemus | reverse complement strand
GTGAAAGTAAGGGTGTAAAGATTCTAGTGAAAGTAAGGGTGTAAAGATTCTAGTGAAAGTAAGGTGTGAAGATTCTTGTGAGAGTAAGGGTGTAACGATTCTAGTGAAAGTAAGGGTGTAAAGATTCTAGTGAAAGTAAGGTGTGAAGATTCTTGTGAGAGTAAGGGTGCGAAGATTCTTGTGAGAGTAAGGTGTGAAGCTTCTAGTGAAAGTAAGGTGTGAAGCTTCTAGTGAAAGTAAGGTGTGAAGCTTCTAGTGAAACACAGTATTTCACAGCTGATGTAAAGGTGTCAACATAATCTCATGGACAACCTATGACAAATGCTGAGTGAATCGTAAATTTAATAACTAATTAATCATCAGACTCATCAGCTACTGAAGAAAAAGTTGACAACACTCGGATTATAAGGTTTCATATGTTTGTGATAATTTTGATTAGTTTATTATTTTCATGGAAACCAATTTAATGTGATGCTTATTGATGCTCATTATATCGATTAATCAAGCTAATCGCCTGGCTCTACCTACTTCCTTTACGAGTATTAAAATATTCCGTGTTTTATAATAACTTGACATAAAAATGGTCAAATATTTAAGACAGTTTATTATAACTGGCTTTACAAGAGCCAACAAATAAACAGAGTAGCAAAAAATTATCATTACAAAAGAGAAAAGATTAAAGATGGTATCTAAGTACATAGATCATCATAAAAGCCAGTGAAAATATTAAAGAATAAAAGGTCAAGATTTAATCAAGGTTTTTAATGCTCCACTAATTAATCTTCATTACTTACCTTCCTCCAGCTGAAGTTAATTTTTCATCTGGGGTCATGTAACGCCCTCTGGTCGATATGGCAGCGCCACTATGTTTACAGATCTGCCAATTAACAACGTTTTCCAAGGTTACGAAGATTAAGCATAGGACAAATTACGAAGAATACTATGTTAACAGTAAAGATGACGTGTTTATTGTTCTCTACAAGGCTTACATGTGGTAGTGTTAGATTGTGAATGTATTGTGTATGTTAAGGGTGATAGGATTCAAACTTTACAGTACTGTGAACAAGATTTATATTTACCCATAAATATTCAAGTGTTTGATCTTTACAAAATTTCTAAGTTTCTTTTTAAAATATTGATGACAGTCATTTTATGCATTTTGTTACTTTATTTTTTCACAAATTTATCTAATGTGATAGTTATTTAAATCAAGTTAAAAATACTCACTAAAATGACATCCTTAACATACACAATACATTCACAATCTAACACTACCACATGTAAGCCTTGCAGAGAACAATAAAGACATCCTTAACACACACAATCTAACACTACCACATGTAAGCCTTGCAGAGAACAATAAACACATCCTTAACATACACAATCTAACACTACCACATGTAAGCCTTGCAGAGAACAATAAACACATCCTTAACATACACAATACATTCACAATCTAACACTACCACATGTAAGCCTTGCAGAGAACAATAAACCCATCCTTAACATATACAATACATTCACAATCTAACACTACCACATGTAAGCCTTGTAGAGAACAATAAACACATCCTTAACACACACAATACATTCACAATCTAACACTACCACATGTAAGTCTTGTAGAGAACAATAAACACATCCTTAACATACACAATACATTCACAATCTAACACTACCACATGTAAGCCTTGTAGAGAACAATAAACACATCCTTAACATACACAATCTAACACTACCACATGTAAGCCTTGCAGAGAACAATAAACACACCCTTAACATACACAATACATTCACAATCTAACACTACCACATGTAAGCCTTGCAGAGAACAATAAACACACCCTTAACAGAATCTATAAGTTCACAAAACATCACAACATATAAAAATCTATTTCTCAAAAAATACCTCATCCTGATTATGTCCTCTGGTCAGAAGGTTTCTGACACTTAATGGAACATCATTGATTTCAACTTCAGCTGTAAAGAGGTCCCCAGGTCCTCTTGCTGTTGGAGTTGTAGAAATCTACAAAATTGTGTGCATACAAGTATTACTAAAACAAAGAAAAAAGTGGAATAAAACAACAAAATGGTTAAGAAAAGAAATAAGCAATAAAAATATTTCTCTTTCTGACAACCACCTAATGAAAATTTTAAAGTACCCTAAATGATCACATGGTTTGAACTTGTACATTTTTCGACGTGGGCAGAAATTCCCATTTTGTAATAAACCTGAACAGAAAAATCTCAGTCCAACATGTGAACTCCAACATTACATACTAATAATGAGAATAATTTCATCTCTCACAACTCTTTCATTGGCTCAATAAACACGGGTAGACAAACAGTATGCAGAACTCTGTAATTAATGACTAGACAGGAATTGCATATCACATGTGTTATTAGCGAAAATGTGGATTATATCATGAGCTTAATATTCTTCCTTAACAGTAGTTAGTAATAAGCTAGTCTCACATGACAGTCACACAAAAAAAATCATCACCAGTTTACCAGTGTTAATTAGTTTTAACATTAGAAATATATTATCTTTGTGTTAAAAAGCATCTCTAGTTGAGTACATGTGAACTTTGAACTATTAATTTATAATATCTTAAGTAGATAACAGCATAAAAAACCGACATACAACTGTACTTAACTGTACGAGATGCTAATATTGGTAATACTTTTACAGAATAAGTCAGTCATGTTACTTTATGCACGATGTTAGGAAAGTACGTACGTTAAAAAAAATCAATTTAAGACAAAAATACAATACCCTATATCTCAAGCTCTTTTGAAAGGTGGACCTATCTTCATCAAGGACAAATTGGAAATCTGAAGTTTGCCCCTGATGAATAAAGGTTCACCTTCCAAAAGCTCTCGGGTTATAGGGTTTTCTATCTCTGGCTATGTTTAACCTTAAACTACCGTTAACTTTCCTAATATTTTGGTTAAAACATGTTTTTCAATTAATTTACACATAAATCTGATTCACTATCACTTTTTAATCACACAACATTAAAACCTGTATGTGAAACATTATTCATTATCATAAAACACTGTTTACTCAAATTACTGTTTTTCAGATATGGATTTCAGAAATATAACGTGGAAATAAAAAGTGTCAACCCTTAAATTATTCTAATTTTCAAAGTGAGAGAGAAAGCTGAAGAGGGGCATGTTAAAGTATTGACAAAATGCAACTTGATACATACTGATCTGTAGCAGGAAACTGGTGCATGGGGGGGTCTGTCATTTTAACCTGTCCTAATGTTACTGCCATTAAAAATTTTGTTTTTAAAACTATTTTAACTCACCTACCTGACAGCAAGCCACAGTGTTACATCACATTATAAGAAGTTAAAACTTAATAAGTGACAGACTTACGCATGTACTCAATAAAACACACAAACACAATGTTTAATTGTGCATAAAATACGAGTTTCACTAAAATCACATTATAAATTTAATCATTCAAACACAGCAACTAAATTTCAGAAACTGAACACAAAAAAAAATGATAAAATGTACCATAATTCTTACCAGAGGTTTAGTTTGAATAGGAGGTAACTTCAGCTTCCCTTTTGCTATAAGCATTGCATTAACTTTAGCAGCTGCCTCTGCAGCAGCTTCCAAGCTACTCTTGTTCATCTGAAATTGTAACATCACATGAGAATGAACCAGGCCTTACTAACTGTGGAACAAGGTTGTTAAATAATATTCTACGAAAACTTAAAACATTGTTGTAAAACAAAGTCTCACTTAACTGTGACTTACGTCAATAATAATAAAAGATGTAACCTTAGGATCATTTTCATGGGTTTTTGTACTTGGGTCAACATTTCTTAAACCTTAAGAAGTTTTTTAATTTATGGCTTTTTCCCCGTATTGTTACTTCATCGTATTACCTTTATGTTCTATTCTTACTTCTGTGACGTGTATGAATATTCATTCTTTACCTTAAAAAATCTTAGGTTCTATAACACGAAAAAAAGAGTAGCACACCCTGCCCTTTAGGTTATGAAACAGTTTGAACAAAAGTAAAAATATTTAGAACTTTTTTGAACAAACAAAATGTATATTTTCCTGAGGAAAACTGTATTAAATCATATTCTCTGTATAACATTTAACATTAATGTAATGTTGAGAGAGAAGTATCAAGAAATGATACAAATCAGAATAAATCAATAAAACAAGACTTTTTTTTTTCCTGACAATCGTGCTAGGCATATGGCCACTGAATATATAATTATAAAGTCTGTATTAAACATTCTTTGTAATTTTATTGAATTTAAATAATCTTATCAACACTTTATTTATACACATCTGATGAAAATCTTTCAACACATTATATATCATACATACACTGTAACAAACTAGACACGGGTATATAGCACAAACCACATTAGCACTAGCCTAAGTTAATTTCTATGTATTCATAGGGGATCTGACATACATCCTAAGTACCATTTGCCCAACTTCAACCCTTAGCATGCTCCTTAAAGAGTCTAGACAATCAAAGAAAGTGTAAGCTTATTGGTTTGTCTTTTTAAAGATTATTTTAGAACTGAATTAATTACCGGTCCTCAAAAGGATTCTAAAAAAATGATTTTGTTTGATTTGCCATATTTTCTTGGATAAGAACAATCAATTGACGTTTGTCTTGGCTTTCTGAAAAGCTTTGATAAAGTGCCCCTTATGAGATGGATTAGTGAGTTTAATGTTTAGAGAACTTAGAGAAAAGTTACGAAGTAGAAAGGAAATTAGCTTTATGTTTAATGTAAGATTAATGATAAGCTTTTCCAAATAAGAACATATAACTAGAAGGGTCCTAGTGCTCCAGATAATTGTTTTCTGTAAGGCGTAATCACTCCCAGAGTTCTGTCAGCGAGAGTAATTTGACATTTTTTTTACGAAGTGCAGCAGTAACATTTTGAGATAAAAGTAATTTAACTAATTATGAATTATTTTACTATTTCAAATTGTTAAATCTGGAACAGGATTAATTATAAATTAAATCACCAAATGTAGTCATAATAAACACAAATAATGATATTACAACTAGTTTTTTTTACACAAAATTGGATCATTCATGAGTGAACCAATAGAAACTTCTGATGATTAGAGAGCACTTATTTTTGCAGCTCTACTGTGTGAACTGCACAGATCTTGTGCAAAACTGCAGAATGCTACAAGAATGCACCCATCAATTACTGTACTACCATTAAAGCAGCAAGAATTGTATTGCTTTTCCACAGCAGTTTTTTTTATGCAACAAAATGATTCAGAGTCGCAAAACTATAAGGTGAAGATACATACATAAGTATTGGTTAGGCCAAGAAAACTAGATTAGCAGTTTCTACCTCAAGTTTTCAAAAGAATCATAAGGGTGGACAGCTATCAATTATTATTCATTGCCAACTTTTAAACACAAAATTGCTAAATCTTATGAAATTCTCCTAATTAAAGAGCATTTAGCATCATGTGATATTAGCTTAAGCAATCAGCATAAATAATAATGCTTAATACGACTGCACTGATTGCATGCGGATGATGACAAGAAACTAAGGTAACAGAACTCTGCTGAAGTCACCTGTTTATCCAAAAAGATAAAATAAAATTTAAATATAGTCTTTCATATTCATTCATCTATCTAGTATTTGCACTAGGACCTAGGGGCATGATGGTAAGTAAAACAAAATACGTGGCTTAGCTAACTAATGAATGAATATTTGCTGTAAAATTCTTATCAGTGCTATAAGTGTAGCTACCAGTTTGGCCACCAATTTTTATTTCATTCATTTAAGTCACACACTGAATCCTTTTTTGGCTACAACTTTTTTCACACCTAAGGTGTTTTTGATTAGATATCATGATTTTTTGTCAATATACACCAACAAACCACAGCAAGTAAGAAAGTAACAAGCATTAGCTTTAGGATTGCAACCCTATTACTTGGAACAGACCTATACTTTACAGAGCCAACCAGATTCTTTACAATATATATGGTGGTAGTTTTCCTCTAAAACAGTGTTAATAACTTCTTTTATAGTAACGCCATGGAATTTAAATTAACGTACTTGTTTATATTCATCAAAATTTGCCCCTATGACCTGTGTTTCAAGGTAATGGTTTTAATGACAAAAACTAACTTTCAGCAAAATATCAGGATATGTGGACAATTTAGGCAAATATCTCAATTACAAACTAACTTTCTAAATTTGACCTTAAACATGAAACAACATTTTTTTGACAAAAGCAAATTTTGAGAGTATTCAATGGACTTCATAAAAAGTTCAATAAATCCTCTAATTTTCACTAAAATATAATATCTAAGACAAAACATTGGGCCTCTTGGACCAATATGTCTGTCCCAATCAATATACAAAACAAAAACAACTCAAATCCAGCCATAATCATTTAATAGTTTTTACTCCTACCCTCCCAAAATTTTTATTTGTGTCCATCACCCTACCATTCTCTCTATTATACAAGAAAAATAATACTGCATTAATACAATCAATTTGACAATTACCTTAATAATATTTAAATATAAATAAGATTACTCTCTCTCTTTTCTCAAGAGAAAATCATATCAGATATTTAACTTGCTTTATATGACAACTTTTTCATCCCAAGTATCATCCTCGTAGCCTTCCCCTATATGACCACAAGAAATATAGTGCAAACTGTGCACCCACAGAGAGCACTGACCCATTAAGGGGCATGAGTTTGCACCTTTGAAGGCAAGGATATATTAGATTTTTTAAGAGGGGCAAATGATTTATATCTTTCACAGGGAGCCATCAACGATCAGTACAAGCTGTACGGCCCTGCTATTCTGAGCCCTTTCCAAAGGAGATTGAACACCATGCCCTAAATGAAGCCTAACCAATAACCTATACAATGAAATTATAACCCAGTCAGAATTATATTCAATATTTCTGTAGATAAAACCTGAAATCTTATTCGCCAGTCACTAGCACAGCACATTGCTTGGACAGCTTAAGACTCTTAATCAATGAAAACACCAAGATCCTTTTCTTCTGTAAGAATCAAAGTGATTATCAAAATCATATTCATAGTTTAAATCATGGTAATCTTCATGCAATATATTGCATTTATCATAACAAAAAGTGGGTACATTTAAGAAATGGCAAAGAAGGATTTATCTATGGGCATTACTGAAGTCAGCTG
>NW_013671749.1:0-7696 GCF_000517525.1 Limulus polyphemus | reverse complement strand
AAATCGTCTCTTAATGTAAAAATCAGTAAATTTAAAAGCGAATTAGACATTTGTACTTCTTGTTTCCTTTCTTGTTTCAGTTGCCACTGCTGTAGTCTCTCTTCTTGTTTATTTTCTTTCTCCTCCAACAGCTGCTGTAATTTCTATTCTTGTTTATTTTCTTTCTCCTCCAACAACTGCTGTAATTTCTCTTCTTGTTTATTTTCTTTCTCCTCCAATAACTGCTGTAATTTCTCTTCTTGGTTATTTTGTTGTTCGAGCTGCCACTGTTGCAGATTTTCTTGCCACTGCTGTAATCTTTCTTCTTGTTTCTTTTCTTTTTTCCTCCAACAACTGTTGTAATTTCTCTTGTTTATTTTGCTGTTCGAGCTGCCATTGTTGCAGGTTTTCTTGCAACTGCTGTTGTCTCTCTTCTTGTTTCTTTTATTTTTCCTCTAACAACTGTTGTAATTTCGCTTCTCGTTCTTCTTGTTTCTTTTCTTTTTCCTCTAACAACTGTTGTAATTTCTCTTCTTGTTTATTTTCTCGTTTCTTTTCTTTTTCCTCTAACAACTGTTGTAATTTCTCTTCTCGTTCTTCTTGTTTCTTTTCTTTTTCCTCTAACAACTGTTGTAATTTCTCTTATCGTTTCTTTTCTTGTTTTTGTATTGCTGCCATCAATTCTGCTAAGCTGTAGTTTGATTTTCCGCCTCTCGTTTCCATTTTTCTTCTCTTTTTTTTTCTATCCCACTTCTGACACCAATTTGTTACGTCTCCGTTTGTTAATTAACTTTCCGCAACTTCGTTCCGACGAAACTTAAGCGACACAAGTCCTTTTTTTTAATAAAACTGATTTATTCTTTCCGAATATAACTCTGCGATACACTTAGTCACAGGGTATTGTTGAAGTTAACGTTCGTTCGTTATAGTGTTGTTTTAGCGCGAGTATTGAGATTGCAGTTCAATTACTCTTTTTTTGTACAATAAAGGCAAACAACTTTTCCTACATGTACATGATGATTATTTACGGCATATAATCAAGTATTTTGTGCTTATAACAATGTTAATTTAGTCAGCATTTTTGTTTTGATTATATTAGGCTTTTTGAGGGACATTAGTGGAATTTTTGTCTAGTTTAGTCACTGAAATTTATTTAGTTGTAGTCTTAGTTTAGTCGACTCCTAAGAGTTTGAATTAGTCAGTCATTTAGTCAGTGGCAAAGAATTTTGTTATGTTTTAAACCACATACGCAATGATATATGTAGGTATTATATGTACACCACTGCTCTGATATTCCAAGGAATCTTAAGAGAAAGTTACACATAACAATGTGCATCTTTTAAACTTCTGACGAACTACGTTTCTTTATGTCATACGACAATGTTTTTCCTCTTTATGTATGGCGATAGCTGTCTATCCATTTATAGTCTCGTATTTGTGCTTAAAACAAAATACATGAAAACCGTATCGAAAGGTGAGAGCTTGTGGTCCCAACATAGCTTCCTTGCCAAGTTATCCCAACAATATGAATGTCATAATGACACTCTAGTATATTATACGGAAGTATTATGAGACGTACTTAAATTAAGCCTCTAAATGGCACAATATTCTGCAGTTTCAATAAAGACTGAAAAGTTGTGTTTCTTCTTTATCTCATTCTTAATATTCGTATGCCATTTTCAGATTTCCTGTTTAATATTCTAGTTGTAGTGATTATATAGGGATGATTGGATTTCCATGGCGAAAAACGTGAGCTAATTATGTGCATATTACTCAGTAGGTTTTGTCAAAAACCTAATTTCGTCGAGTCATAATCAATTATTCTAATCACTTTGTGGGATCATTATCGTCATAGTCATTCTGTGAGATTTTCATCCACACATCATCATTGTTGACAAAAATAAACAAAAAAAACACCTCATTGACGAACATTTTCGTAAAAAAAAAGTTCGTCAATGAAATTAACACTGGTTTTTAGCCTAATATCTTTCCAAATTTAGATAAGACTAGGAATTATATGGATTAATGATTGAATTTTTTTTAAATCAGTGACATTTACCAAACATATATTAACATTTAATCAACAGGACGGTATCAATCAGTTTAATTACTTCTAGTTTCGCTACTTTTATAAATTGATATAAAAATACCGGTGAACTTGAAATAGTATATTTTTAATATATGGAATAAACTCGTGCATCGCGTACGATAAAACTATTTTTAAGAGTAATACTATATATATATATATACATATTGTTGCGTCATCGAGATCATGTGATTCTCACGCTCTGTCCTTTCTTGAATTATCCTGTACTTTGGCGAATGTTCTAGTTCTTACTAGATATAGGGTAGGCGGATATATATAAGAGGGGAATGTAACGTGTCTGGGTAGACAGAATGTGTGAACCACTTGCTACTATTTTTCCTAAGTCCTTGGATAGCATGCAGGTACCAGAGGATTGGAAATTGGTTAATGCTTCTCCTCATTTGACAGGAGGTGATGAAAAATGGCCCAGTAATTATAGGATTATTAGTCTTACATGAATAGTAGGAAAGGTTTGTGAAAGTTGGATTAAAGATGTATTACAAGTCACATAATAACGTTTAAAACTTCGTTGGACAGTCAACACTGGTTACAATAAGGAAAAATCTTGCCTTACTAATCTTTTCACATTCTTCAGAGCTTACTTCTCATGAGAGTAATAATAAGGATCTGATGTACCTGGATTTTCAGAAAACATTTTACAATGTGTCACATAAAAGGCTTTTTAAAGAAAAATAATCTCTATAGATGTGAGGGATAAACTTGCTCATTAGATAGAAAACTGGATAGAAGAAAGCAGAGGTTTGTTATAAAAGGGGCTCAATCAAACTAGATTAATGTCATAGGTGAGATACCCGAGGTCACAGTGTTCGGACCTTTGCTCTTTTTGATTCAAGTCAGGGACATATATGAAAGAATGGTCAACAAGTTATTGAAATTTCACAATTTTGATGGGAATAACCTTAACAATAACAGTGTTATGGAAGAAAAGGATCCTGGTGTTCCAAATAGTGTGGTGTTGCCAATAGTAAGGCAATTAGTATCTTAGGTTGGATCTAAAGAATACAACTTACAAGTCTAAAAATGTTAAGATATTATTCTAGAGGTCATTGGTTAGGCCATATTTGGAGTATCATGTACAGTCTTGGGCTCCTCACCTTAGAAAGGATGCTGAGTTATTCAGTTATTGAAAATGGTTCAGAGGAGGGCTACTAGTACTAGCATGCTATTTGAGATGAAAAAGTTATTGTAATGAGGCAGGGTTAAGATATATAATATTGTTTTCTCTTGAAAAAAGGAGTATAAGGTATTTAAGATTAAGGAAATTGATAATGTTGATGCATCACTTGTATTGTACTTAATGTGCAGAATGATAGGGGTTGGAAACACACATGTAAATTTTGGTAGAGTAGGACTAGGAGTCACCTGCTTCTAAAACAATTTTATTTGGCTAACACTAACATTAGTAACAGGACTGTTGGCCTCTGGAATGAATTGCCTTCAGATGTGGTGGAAGCAGTAACTTTAAGCTTATCATTAGTAATAGTATGTTAATTTCACCTTAAAATTGAAGTTAAACTTCAAAATATTTTTCAGTACCACCCAAACTATGAACTAATATTTAAAAGGAGAAACAAATAACAATACAAATGTCTTAAACTTGGGTCAGCAAAACAATGAAGCTAACCTCTAATTCTTTTAATTTTTAGTCTTAATTATCCGAACTAAGTTAGGCCTAAGCATGTTAGGCTTAGCTCAAGGAGAAATTAAAATCGATATCGAATAAGTTAAAAAGTAAACAAAAAATACTTAGTAAGTTTGTTTACCTTAATCGTAACAATTACTTTTCTCAACTATAATCTCTCTTTATTCTCATAAAAACCGCCTTGATTAAACCATTAACACTGTACTAAGTTTTACAGAGAGTGTTTCCTTTTAAAATTGGACTCCACCATTCGCACCTGCCATGCTATTAATAAGATGCTTTGCCCTCTAACGATAACTATATTACTCTTTTATTAAAATTTTAGATTTACAAAAACTTAATTTTTTTTTATTTAAACTTAATTACTTTTAATTATAACGAAGAGATGACACAAAATATTTAGGTTGCTAGAGAAACTTGTTATATATAATTGTGGTATTAGGGACCCTTATGGGAAAAAAAAAGGGTGTGGCTACAAGCAAAAAACCAGGTTGGCTCACAAAAGGTATAAGGTATAAAATTAAAGAAAGTATCATAAATTTAAGAAGTTTAAATAGACTGCCGTAATGAGAGACTTGGAAGATTATAGAAGACCAAGAGAACTGGTTAAATATGGAATTTGGAAATCAGAAAGGGCACATGAAAAACATTTTGCTGAAAATGTAAAACATTGTACAGATTTCTTTAAATAAATTAAGTGTAAGCAAGGATAGGAGAAGGGCCTTTGAGGGATGATATATGGTAGCTTAAATCTGATGATTATGGGAAGGCTGATTTATTAAATTATTTTTTTTAGTTGTTTTTTAACAAGTATTTAAGCAATATTCCTCATCCTGAACAGTTGCTGTGTGAAAACAAGATGAAACCATTCATTTTGAGGTTAGTAAAAAAATAATGGGAAGTATAAAGAACAATAAGGCTTTTGGGCTACAATATTACCACAAGGGTTTTGAAGAATGTTAAGGACTTTGGAAACTGTCCAAGATGGATTTCTTCATCAACTAGTCAGGGAACCTATAAGGAACAATGCTATTTCAGAATTATTGATAACTTCTAACAGTGTGGTTGAGAAAGGAATATCAGGGAATATCTTGGTGTAAGTGATCATTGCTCAATTAGATTTGATGTCTCACTGAATATGGAGATCAGGAAAAATGAGATTTTGGTCACATATTTCAAAAAAATAAATTTTGGAAGGATGTGAAAAGAATTAACTGTTGTGAATTGAGCAACTGAATTAACTGGAGATACTTATCAAATATGGAAAAAGTTTACAAATAAATTTTTAAATATAAAAGAAATAACATAAAGTAATTGTGTCAAAAATAATGGATACTTTATTGTGGGGATGAAATTATAAGTATATCACTAGAACTGAATTCTAGGATTGGGTTAATATGTAAGGACAAGTAGTTTGGCTAGACTTGTGAAATCAGTTAATTATGACAAAGGGATGTTTTTGGAATGAATAGTTTAAATTTAAATAAGGTAAGGGCTGGCTTGTTTGCAAAGACTACTGACTCGGGTGTAAGGGCAGCTTTAAACTATGACTAAACAGTGGTGAGGGCCAGGATAAACTAAATGCAGAAAATATAAAATGTAGAGAAAATAGTAGTATAGGAATAAAGTACAGAAATAGTTCTAAGCATATGCTAAGTTGTTACTATTGTTCTGATAGAAGAATAAGAAATAAAGTAGATGCCTTTAATGGAAATAACTAAAATTTAGTTATAGATGACTGTAATGGTAAGAAATTTATTTAAAATTCAGATGTACAAGATATATAATAGGGATAGAGTGCTAAAAAGAGAGGAAGTAATGGTGTTATATGTAAAAAGTGAGTTACATTCAGATGAAGTTGATGAAACTACTTGGGTTTCTGCTAGGAGGTGTAGTGGAGATTTGTTAAAAACCACCAAATGAAACTAGTGATATTAAGAAATTGTACAGAGAGATTAAGATTTCAACTGTTATTGAGGTCATAATTATGGGTGATTTTAATTTCAGGCATATAAATTGGAATATGTTTGAGTCAAACCAAGAGTTAGACTGGTTTTTACACAAATGTAAAGTCATCTACAGTGAAAACTTTAAAGCAAATCAAAAAGTTCCCGAGACACAATTTTCCTCATTCTGGTTGTCCATAAAAACTGTAAACTTTGATGGGTGGCTTTGCAAAGCATATTTAAACATTCTCTTTAAAATTCTTACCACTGCAGAAGTAAGACTAATAGACCTGTAATTACCTAAACTATGCTTGTCACCTCCCTTAAAAATAAGTGTACACTAGCCAACTTCCAGTTTTCTGGCACTTACCACTACTCAAACTTTTTAGTAAGGGACTTACTTATGCATACTTTAACCTCTCTTTCATACCCTTAGAAAAATATTACTTGGCCCTGGAACCTTATTTTTAAACATACAATCAAGTTATTAATGTTCATTCAAGATTTTGCACCAACTGTATATATAATTAGTGCACTTTCTAAGTAGAATCACAAGATTTTCATATACCAAAACCTTTGGCACAAACCAAACTTTTCTTTACATCACATGCCAATATGAGAAGCTGACAGAAAAGCACAATACTAAATGAAAACTTTAGCACTCAGATATCCTAAACACTCTCAGACTAATGTTCTTCTGTCAACTTTTAAATGTTATCATTTTAAAAGATCATCTGATCTTACAAAACAGTTACTTTTAAATTTAGGTTAACGTCGTAAGTTAATGTGGATATGGCAGTCTGTGGGGTAAATAGGGAGAAAAAAATTTGATTATGTTATCCAGGGGTCAGGGTAAAGCACATAACTGGCAAAGCAAGTAACACAGTAAAGGGTGCTAGCAGTAATGCAGTCTTTATTATCCATGCAGGGACTGATGATGTTGAGAAAGGCAAGTCAGAGGAGCTAATTGATAGAAACCTTTATTGGTAAAGGCCTTTAAAGAAAAAGCCCTTAGACCTACCATTCCCCACATAAGGTACAAAAACAAAGTGGCAAGGCAAATAGGAATTTAGATTGTATCTACATAAATATTGTATATCAGACTAAATGGGTTATAATGTCATTTTGTAAGTCACTGATTAGGCTTCATTATGGTGGGTAGTGATTTCAGTCTTGTGCTTCTTACCTCAGGAAGGACACTGTTGGAAAGGGTTCAGAGGAGCAGGACAATACTGATGGTGCCATGTGCAAAGAATAATTCCAGCACCCTTAACAAATCTAATATATCCTTGGCTTTAAAAATGCAAACCCCCCCACATGCCCTGTGGGTCATTGCTGTATATGGGTGCATCAATCACAGAGGAGGGTTACTAGGATGATAATTGGGATGAAAAGGTTGTCATATGAGGATCCCATTATAAAGTTAAACCTTTATCAGTCCAACAGTGTATACCATTTACCCAGCACTGACTTTCAACAGTGGATCCCATTATAAAGTTAAACCTTTATCAGTCCAACAGTGTATACCATTTACCCAGCACTGACTTTCAACAGTGGATTTTACTATGTACAAAAATTATATTTTCCCATTTTTAGTATAACGATGAAATCATATCTGAAGGCAGTCCATTACAAAACCCAACCACCCTGTTAAAAAAATAAAACACTGTCTAATCTGAAGATGTCTCCTAGCTTGCCAAAACTTACATCTGTATCCATTGCCTCTTATTAGGTATGAAAAAAGATGATGTAATAGATTCCCTCTAGTTCTTTTTCCTCAAGAGAAAGTAACTTCAGAAATTTTAACTTCTCCACTGTTGAAAGTCAGTGCTGGGTAAATGGTATACACTGTTGGACTGATAAAGGTTTAACTTTATAATGGGATCCACTGTTGAAAGTCAGTGCTGGGTAAATGGTATACACTGTTGGACTGATAAAGGTTTAACTTTATAATGGGATCCACTGTTGAAAGTCAGTGCTGGGTAAATGGTATACACTGTTGGACTGATAAAGGTTTAACTT
>NW_013671748.1:55309-56224 GCF_000517525.1 Limulus polyphemus | reverse complement strand
TGACTCCTATGTTACTGGGAACTCTGTAACCAACAACATCATATTGTTTTACTTTTTGTGACTCCTATGTTACTAGGAACTCTGTAACCAGCAACATCATATTGTTTTACTTTTTGTGACTCCTATGTTACTAGGAACTCTGTAACCAGCAACATCATATTGTTCTACTTGTTGTTACTTCTATGTTATTAGGAGATCTATAACCAGCAACATCATGTTGTTTTACTTCTTTGTTACTTATATGTTATTAGGAACTCTGTAACCAGCAACATCATATTGTTTTACTTGTTGTTACTTCTATGTTATTAGGAACTCTGTAACCAGCAACATCATATTGTTTTACTTCTTTGTTACTTCTATGTTATTAGGAACTCTGTAACCAGCAACATCATATTGTTTTACTTGTTGTTACTTCTATGTTATTAAGAGATCTATAACCAGCAACATCATATTGTTTTACTTCTTTGTTACTTCTATGTTATTAGGAACTCTGTAAACAACAACATCATATTGTTTTACTTATTGTTACTTCTATGTTATTAGGAACTCTATAACCAGCAACATCATATTGTTTTACTTCTTTGTTACTTCTATGTTATTAGGAACTATGTAACCAGCAACATCATATTGTTTTACTTGTTGTGACTCCTATGTTACTAGGAACTCCGTAACCAGCAACATCATATTGTTTTACTTGTTGTGACTCCTATGTTACTAGGAACTCCGTAACCAGCAACATCATATTGTTTTACTTGTTGTGACTTATATGTTATTAGGAACTCTGTAACCAGCAACATCATATTGTTTTACTTGTTGTGACTCCTATGTTACTAGGAACTCCGTAACCAGCAACATCATATTGTTTTACTTGTTGTGACTCCTATGTTACTAGGAACTCCGTAACCAGCAACATCA
>NW_013671748.1:47272-55299 GCF_000517525.1 Limulus polyphemus | reverse complement strand
TGACTCCTATGTTACTAGGAGCTCTGTAACCAGCAACATCATATTGTTTTATTTTTTGTGATTCCTGTCTTATTAGAAACCTGTAACCAGCAACATCATGAATGTCCAGGCTATTGGTTGCCTGTATCGGTATTTATACAAAGATATCACTAATAGGACCCTGTTAATGTTGCTAAAGTTAAAAAGTTAACACACAGAACTTTATGGTTTTACTTTTTATAAAAATGCTAAATTCTTTCATCTTAAGAAAGTTCTCTGAATAACCTATATTTTAACCTAAACTAATACGTACTTCTGATTTGAAGGTTTTTGTTTTATATAGCATTCTTAAAAAGAGTTTCTTGTGTCTAATGTTCCCATCTTATAATCTATCTGAAAACATCCTCCCAGAAAGTTCCTATTCATACTTAAATCAATGTGTCCCTTTCTAAACTAATGTGTCTGTCTGTCTTTGTCCACAGTGGAGTTGAATGGCCAGCAGACCTCCCCGCCACTACTAACCCAAGCACTATCAGGTATCTAAGAACTAAAATGTTCGATTTATCCCTTAATTAAGGAAACTTGTATGTGCTTGATTAAAGCTTGTGAACTATGCTAATATTTATAACAGCACGATATATATATATATATTGCATTATTAAAATTGAGATTAACATTTTTCATGATTTTCTTTCTCACAACGAAACAGGCGCCATCTATCGTTTACCTCCGTTATTAATTAATTGCAGTTTGTTTTTCAAGCTTTACAAGTATAACAATGGCATTCGACGCTCCGTTTCGAGATTGCATGCGTTTATATTAGATAACGTCAAATTTCACCTTCTAAAACTCAGAAAATAGTTCTTAAACCCAGAATGATCAATGAAGAGTCTCAACCTTAATGTGTCCATAAAATTTGGTACAAATCCAGTCACAATTTACAAAGTTATTAACCCATAACTGCCAAAATGCCATATCTCCCCATTATAAAAAATGCCCTATCTCCCCGTTTATAAAAATGCCCCATCTCCCCGTTTATAAAAATGCCCTATCTCCCCATAATAAAATGCCCCATCTCCCCATTATAGAAAATGCCCCATCTCCTCATTATAAAAAAAATGCCTTATCTCCCCACTAATAAAAATTATTTCAAAGTGATGCAAAATCCGGACTTGGATTCAGACCAAATTTTTGGAAGGACTGTCCCATACTGATTACCCATCTTGTGCAAAACATTTTCGTGTACATCGATCTATTAGTTCTCGAGGAAACACAGACAGACAGACACCCGATTGCAATACCCTCGCCTCCACCCCCGCTCCGGTAACGAGGATAAAGATACATTATGGCTTAGGAAGTAGTTTGTTAGGTCCTGCACCACTGAATAACCAACGACAAAATCTTAGCTCAGTAACAACTATTACTGTGTGTTACTAATGTTAACGTAAACCTTTTCATAGATAGATTTATGTTCTACATTATGTAAAGTAATAAATTATAACCTCTATACACAGTTTTGGTCACGAGAGATGTTGTTTTTGTATTTCGTAGTAAATATACCTTAATAAAAATGTATCTTCAAGTAGAAAAAAGTTTAATTCTAAAAATGTTTTAATTGCAACTGTGAAATTAAAAAGTGGTAAAATGTAGAACACTAAATAAATATTTTAATGAAACCTTACTACACTTTAGCTTGAGACGGAAACAATTCACACACTTATAAATGTTTTAGATAATTTTATTGATTGAAATAATGAATTAAAGTTTCACAACCACGAGAAATGAGATAATAAAGAAATGTTGAATCCTTTAGTGACTCAGATAACTAATTGTACAGACGTGGGCTAATCTAAAGGAAACAAAAATAACTTTGAAGTTTAAAAATCAACAATCAGAGGCATGCATATTTAATTTGTGAAACTTAACATATGCTAACTAATTTGAAGTTATACAATATACTTTTGCGATCACATACTGAAATATGAAAAATGAACGTCATCTAATACGTCATAACTAAACGCAGCGCCCCTGATGTCAAATAGTTTAAACTCGTAATTTTATCGAGTGCAAAAGAAAAAAACAATCTGAAAAAGCTGTAACGATAGTTTTTCATCTCTATAGTTGGGATATCAATTGTAAATGAGATCTGAAAATATTTGAACACACTTTCATTCATATTTTTAGGAAGTACGTGAGGTGACAATATTCAAAATACTTTGAAAGTTTATAGGCCTAAAATCACTCTTTTTTTCCCATTCTAATCGTCATTGGAACGTAGTTTGGTTGCAGATTAGTTTTACAAATTGTAATCTGAATTTCGTCTTTGTAATCATTTAAGTGCACTGTGTTTTACAATTTTTCTTCGAATCTTAAAAACATCTTGGTCATGGTATACTTGTAAATCTCATATTTTCGATAATGCTCTTTATGTAGTTTGTATTTTAACGCTACTGTTGTTTTGATATACTCACTATTCTCCATCTCTTCCCAGTGATAAATAACTATGGTCCCACGGGCTTTGCTCCGCCCACATCCCCAGCCAACAACCGTGGGTTCCCCGCCACCAATAGTCCGGGACCCATTGACTTGTATAACTCTAACCATGATACTATGGGTTACGTCCAGGCCACTAGCCCCCAGCCGTCTGGGTATCCCCCCATCGCTGTCAGCAGGGTAAGTATGGTGGTAGCTCTGTATTATGTAACAAGGATATTAAAACTCTAGAAGAGAAATACGTTGGTCATCCATTTGGAAAAAAAAATCGATGAAGGCCTCAATGTTGTTTGTTAACAAACGATAACGCAGTCATGTAATTGTCGTTTTAACGTAAGATACTTAACCCTCAGCATACATATATATTATTCGTTACTGGTTTTTAAGGAATATCGTACTTTATCAAAGAGCTACATGAACTGACATCATGGATAAACCACGAGTGCTTTCGAAACGTGTTGGTCTTTACTAAATGTGTTTTACCATCTAAAGTGTAATCCGATATTTCATTATGAATATCGATCTCACATTTTAACTCACAAGCCTGATAAACTACGTAATATTAACTTGTCTGAGAGTCACTGTTTGAACTGTTAAAGTGAATGTTGAGTCAGAATCAATGAGAGTCACTGTTTAAACTGTTAAAGTGAATGTTGAGTCAGAATCAATGAGAGTCACTGTTTAAACTGTTAAAGTGAATGTTGAGTCAGAATCAATGAGAGTCACTGTTTAAACTGTTAAAGTGAATGTTGAGTCACTGTTTGTTCTCCTCTTCATGTCATGAAATATAAAGTACTGATCATTTGTAACACTCACATGATTGGCTGTGTTATGTTCCCTAGTGGTCAGAATGTTTGTGTGTTTGTCGAGTCTCATAAATCAACAAGTCCAAAGCCAGACTAGACTCCAGCTAAGTATTGATTAAATCAAAAGGAGCATGAGAATGAGTAGGTTGTAAATAATGTCGCGTGGTAGCAAATTGAGCATGTTCATGTATCAAAACACCATGATAGAACATTGCAACAACACATCAAGCATGTTATAGGATCTAATCACTAGGATAGAACAATATGGCAACACATCAAGCATGTTCTAGGATCCAAACAGAATGACAGCACAATATGGCAACATAGCAAACATGTTCTAGGATCCAAACACAAGGACAGAACAATATGGCAACACATCAAACATGTTCTAGGATCTAAACACTGGGATAGAACATTGTTGTAACCTCTCCAGTTGTTAAATACCAAACAGAATTGGAGCTAGAGATGTAATTTTGTGGGGTTTATAAACTATCAGGAGCAAATAGGATTGGTCAAGTTATTCTTCGGTTCCTGCTATATTTTTGGTGGAATTAGACCAGGCTCAACGTTTAGACACACACTTGATGAAGGTAAATACAGTATGTTGAAATGTCCTTTCTAAGCTCATCCAACCAAACCAGAATTGTTGTTTTATCAGCTGGTTGTCAGTGATACTTTCAACCGTAAATCGAGAAAAGTTAGAGTTACATATAAGAACATCAATAAATCGACCAGCGTTACCTGGACGTTACAGAATCGTGCGCAAGGGTATTGAAAAACTTGACAGCTGTTAAATATAAAATGGCGTCCCACTTGTCACGTGAACTGTCGTCTGTTTATTCTATTGCAAACCCTCTTCCCTAAGTAACACGTCTTGTGACTTTTTCTTCCGGAATCTACATTCACTGTGGTCTTCAGACACGAAATATCCAACAGATAGCGAAACGTTTCTACAATAGATTAGGTTCTGGAAACGGTTATTCATTAAAACGTCTGTGTGCATTCAATAAGTTGGTTACTGAGGTTGTAGAAGCTTTCCAAACGTCTGCACCAGACAAGAACAGCACTTTCAAGTCAGACAAAGAGTCTAAGTGTGGTATCCCATAATCCATAGATCACCCATGGCAATGGATATTTCAAATGACACATTTAACGAGGAGAACCTCCAACTTATATTAATTTGTTCACTTATCTTTGCCAATCTTCAAGTTGAGCTTGTCCCACCTCAGGGAGTAGACACAGACACGAGGTCAAACTTGTACAAGCTTCTATTAGATTGTCATTGCTGTATACAACTTTACTAAGTAAAAGTAGTAGGGATGTCATAATTACGTACATAAAACCTGCGCGAAAATGTAGAAAAAAAACAAACCTGAATATAGCTTACTACAGATATTTGAAGTGTGACGTCACTACCATAATTGTTTCTGATATCCAAGGATCACTGAACAAACTTCACCTGACATTTTCTCCTTGTGTTTGAAAGTTTATAAAATCCACAAAATTGGTTGTTTCACCAAAGGTCAGTTACTTACCATCTCTTTACGGACATTAAAAGATCATTTCGTCTGCATAACCAATACGGACTTGAAATGAGAACAATTACATCAAACATTCCCCCATTATTTGTTTTATCGCCAGGTGGCTAGGGGGCGATTGACCCGCAGTCAGAAAATCGAGGGTTCGAATTCCCATCTCACCAAACAAGCTCGCCCTTTCAGCCGTGGAGGCATTATAACGTGATGGTCAATCCCACTATTCGTTGGTAAAAAGAGTAGCCCAAGAGTTAGCGGTGGGTGGGGATGACTAGCTGCCTTCCCTCTAGTCTTTTACAGCTAAATTATGGACGGCTAGTGCAGATAGCCCTCGTGTAGCTTTGCGCGAAATTCAAAACAAACCAAAACCAATTTATTTATTTATTTTCTAATATCGCCACGGATTAAGCAACTTTTACCTTTGGCTTAATGCGATAGTCGTGCATATAAGGTTGTATTCGGGTTATCTTGGTGATACACCAAGAAGTATACATTGTACGGATGCTTTCTACGCCCTTTTTTGATCTTCAGTAACTACACGTTTTCACAAGATACTTTAAGGAGTAAGTACACTCTCGTAGCACCGGTTCTGATTTGTTTTATAGCGTTTGTTGAAGTAAAAACTAGTATTTTAAACAGAGTATGCTCTAAACTACTGACGAATAAATCTACGTTATGAGTAAGAAAATTATTTTTTTCTCTTGTAGGGTCCTTTGATTGCAGCAGCTTTCACTAATGGCTACCACTGAGGCTCAGCTTTCTGACCTTTGACCAGCAATAGTAAGGTATCCTAACAAAATAACTATTCTAACCTTTTCATAGCATCACCTCCCGATTCTTAACCCCCTCCCACCCACCGTATTCCGTCTTTTTTGCACTGCTTTGATAGGGGGTGTTACTACTTTGTAACATAAAGCGTTATCAGAAATAGGCACGAGAAGCTAAAGTCCTCATATCTACCATGGGGTACGAGGATCCAAAGTCCTCAAATCTACCATGGGGTACGAGGATCCACAGTCCTCATATCTACCATGGGGTACGAGGATCCAAAGTCCTCATATCTACCAGGGGGCATGAGGATCCAAAGTCCTCATATCTACCATGGGGTACGAGGATCCAAAGTCCTCATATCTACCATGGAAAGAGTAGCACTGATTACGCCCCTTCCCATAAATTTCGATAGGTTTCAGATTTCACAAACTACGGTTGAGTTTATGGTTCACCCAGATAAAGATGAGTTTGATAGCTAAAGATAGATTCGAAAATGGGGGATTAAGAAACTAAGGCGAAAAATAGAACACCATCTAATAGGTCATTAAGCTTATTATTTTAACATTAAATTCGCTTTTTTTATATTTTCATTAAGTCTTGGTCTCCATTGCACTGGATGGGCTCAAATTAACGCTCTAATTATAATATTTTATAGGGGAGGAGCATTTCAAACCTCCCTAGTTTCCACCTGTTGCTCCTCCCCCCTGACGCCTATGTGAAGAGAGAGATAGGGGTGTTTTTTTCCCCCTTAGTCCTCAAAGACTCTTTAAAATTCTACATTTATGACAAAAAATACTACTAATAAAACGTAAACTTGTTAACTCTTTATCATATTGATGTTGTTGGCAATATTCCATGTGTTATGAAAAGTGAACATAAGATTTGGGAACACAGGACCTTTATGGTTAACATATATGTTTGTGGTTTTTAGTATCTTAAAAACGCTCTACTTGTCTTCTATTGTATACAGCTTGGATAAGATGGATCCTCAGGGAAGAAAAGAAAGACTTCTGGTTGTCTGGGCAACATTGACTATGTGTATATGAATTATCCTGGACTATGTCCGGATGGATCCGTGTTTAATAAGTGATAATCTGTGAAACATTAATCTTCAAAGATAGAAAATGTTGACTGTTTATGTTTCCGCTAGCCTAGTGGCTGATGAAGAAAACGAATGATGTTTTGTTGGTTTTATTTTCCATACTTCACCATCTCACAGAAGATTTGGATCCAAAGACATACATTTTTTGTTAACATGGTTGATGTTGTAAAAATGTGTTGAAGAACTGATAGCCAAATAGGCCTAATCTTAAAGGTCGTCAGTCACTTTATTTGTTGCTAATAATGTCTCCATGGTAATCACTTTAAGGGTTCTTGTTTGTTTGTTTGTCCAATCTGATACTACTCTTTGGGACTTATGTAGTCCAGTTTAAACATTAACTTCTCGCGCGAGGTCCACAAGGACCACAAACAAATAATGATGGCCCCCAAACTATTAAGCCTGCAAGTAGACTTTTTTGTTCCCTCTATTGAAGTTTCTTGGAAACGAACGAAGAATTAAATACTTCTTCGAAATTTGTTGAATAAATTTTTCTTCTCCATTTAAAGATTATATAAGTTCTGAAGCGTTAAACAAGAAAGTGGATTCTTCTTTTTATTGTGGTGTTCATATAATTCTATTTTTTTCGTCTGTAAATATGACTGTGTTTAACTATCTGTGACTATTTAACCACAACGGATCACTTTGTTGATTTTAATAACTCGAATCTTGCGATCAAATAAAACAAAAAACTTGGACATTCATTTTCTCTTCACTTATTTATTTTTAACTTTTAACTGTTATATTAATATTTCCATCACAATTAACTCACATTTATAGGTAGCGTTTTCGTAATTGAAAATCCTTTAATTTACAACGCATTTAAGAAATATTGACCGATACTGAAGCAATAAATATTTTATGTATGGGCACTGCAAAATTAACTTGTAAGACTTCTGAAAATAAGGATGACTCTACTTTAAACAACAAAGTATTGACAATGTTTCATGACAGAAATATTTTGTACATATTAGGCAAATTAAAGCAATGAATATCTGGAAAAAAAACACGTTTTATTATACTTTTTTTTTCTTTTTGGCAGTACGACGTCTAAATAAGTTTAATATGTTCTGTTAGTCTAATTAGTGGACTTCTATATACTACAAGGTGACCAACTCAGATATGATACGAAATTTCATTGGTTTAATTTGTTTGAATTATTTAAGTTCTAACTTTCATTGGGTTAGGAGCTTTTATGGGTCTAATTAGCGGACTTCGATGTGCCAGGAGGTCTCGGTAATTTAATTAGCGAATCCAGGGTTTTATAAATTTTTAATTATCTAATAATAAGTATTCGGTGTTTCGGTTCTACCACCTAATTAGACATTATATTATAGTGAGCAA
>NW_013671748.1:40513-46344 GCF_000517525.1 Limulus polyphemus | reverse complement strand
ATGAATTTGGAGAAATATATTTAACACCTATCTGAGTTTTTTTTTTTTTTTAATGAAGTTTTCATGAAGTTTTCGGTTTAAAAAGTAACTAAGAAATATTTATGTTTCGTCACGTGATTCAAAAGGCGAAACTAATTTTGTTTTGTGTTCCTTATTGTTAATTATAATTTGTCTAATTATATACACGATAGTGGAATGTTAGATTTAACAACTTATTGGTTTTACTTGTTCTTTAACTTCCAGTGTTTTATGCCTTTACAAGACTTCTGTGTTTCGATTATAGGTTCAAACTTTTAACCCTGCGTTAGTCTTCTGTCAAAATATTCCATAGTCACTCTTCTGGGTTCCGAGTGGACCCCCATCATAAAGAATTAATTTTAAAATATTAACCTTTATTAATCAGTAAATGAACATTGAATATTACAACTTTCATTTTAACCACCTAAACTAGTTGTAACAATTTGAAACAAACTAGCCGAATACTGAAGCTTTTGAGAACAAACGTGTACGTGCTGCCATCTGTCGGCGCTGATGTTTACAAAATATTTGGGGTTCGTGAAGGCCCTGGAAGACTAACACACGCTTAAAATTTTTTATCACAGAAATAGTCAATACCCTAACTTGGGGACGTTAGAGTTAATTACTTGATCACTGCTGCCATCTGTTAAATATATGTGGAACAGTTAAAAATTAATTAAGGAAATTGAGTATTAATTTCACAATCCCCAAGTTTTTTACTACAAGTATATAGGAATTATTGTTGAATATATTTAATTAATTGAATATAGAAAGTTACAGAAAAACTTTTTATTGATTGAATACAAAAAGGTTTCGTTTACGTTATATTTTTTTAATTCACTTGCTCCATTGGGAAGAAGTTGTTAACGAAGATAAAGTTAGCGTACCTATTTTATTTTTAATTTAACTAACTGATACTCGTTGATTTCAGTGATCATAAACGTGTTGGTGACTGTAATTTTGTACAAAATTTCACTTTAATATTTTTAGTTCCTGAAGTTACCTAATAATATTAACTTTCTTGTCGTGTTTAAATTAAATACGTAATATCGTGTTGCTCGTGAATTGGTGTGACGTCATACTTAATATATTTTATGTTTCTAATTATGCATACGTTCAAGTTTTGTCCGGGATGTTTTGTAAGGCCTCACGTACCTTTTTAAGATGCTTATAATTTTCCCGTTATTGTGTGTTTCGTTTTTTCTTGTACATTTACGAGAGCGACCTCTTTGAACGATTATTTCATACCTCTCCGAAACCAGTAATGTTAGATAATGTCTTATAGCGGTAGCCATAGTTTCAGAAAATTGTGCTTTTGTGTTAGAAGTATCTATGTCTATGAATTTCGAGTACATTTAATAATCTTAGGATGTAATGTTTTGTTGTTAACCGGTATTTAACCCAAACTCTTAAAATATCGAAATGAGATGTTTACAACCAGAAAATTATTGTACATATAAAAAGTCTATTTTTCACGATCTTTAGGATCAATATGCCTTAAACTTTTCCCCAAATCATTATAATTTCGTAAAGCAATAGCCATTAATAACTTATGCATTTAAACTTCTTCCAATCGAGGCCTTGCTGTGTTATAACAATTCCATTTCCCAAGATGGCGAGCTTGCCTGTTCTGTTCATATAGATATCCATGTTTTATTAGTAGTAGTTTCAGTAAGCGGCATTATACCAGAAACGTTTGATGTTGTTTCAACAAGTGAGATGGGTTATTGTAATGTTGTTGTTGTTTGTTTGTTTCTTTGCATGTTTTCAATCGATGTGTATCACAGACTATATGGGAAACCATTATAAATCAAAACGAGTGCAGAACTCTTTTTTTTTTATTATTATTTACATTTACGGATTATTTCAAGTTTTAATGTGTGTTTTTAAATATTTATTGAACTTTTTTTTTTAATTGCTTGTTTACAATATATAAAGGTTTAATATCTAAGTACGTTAGAGATATTCGCAAGAAAAGAGATTTTACGTTATCGAACGAGTCTTCGTGATCCGGTTTGATGGATACGTACATATGGAACTCGTGATTGGTCAGAAATGGACCTGTAAATCACGTGCTATTTCTTTCATCAGTCGATATGCGCGTTCTTGACGTTCATGGGAGAAAACGCGTTGGCACGTGATATATACAAAAATAGCAGACACTTTTTATATGTTTGTCTTCGTGCGAATTCCAGAGAAAATTCCGTATCACTATTTTTTTTTTTTTTATGTTTGTCTGTTTTAGAGCAAAGCCACATTGGGCAATCGAATCCCGGATTTTAGCGTTGTAAATCCGTAAACTTACCGCTGACCCCCCCTAATTTTCCTATCTACCTACGAATCTCTTAGAAACGATATGTCACAGGTTCAACCATAGTATGTATGGTACTTAAAATTCCGAATTCACAATGACAATCTTATATACAGTTGCCCATGTTGGTATTTCTCCAACTTTATTAAATTATTTCAGTGGGACATATTACACAACTTACATGAGGCATCAATCTACTTTGAAAGCCACAAATAAAATATATTTAGCAGTTTACATTTTTAAAAACCAAAGGTGGTCACTTTAGTTTGACACAATTGTTTTTATACTTTTTTGCATGTTTTTTAAAGGTCAACAGATGGCACTACCGATGGCGTCATCAAGCCGTTAGTGGTGTTTTTACGTAATTATTCTTTATTTATATATCACTAACCTCGGCGTAACTTTCTAGTTTGTCAAAAAGAACTACTCAGAAGACATAAAACTTATGAACCAAGTTGATTTTTCTTAGTAACTCGAGAGTATTGGCCATTGGAAAGATTAGAATATGTTCATGAAAGGTTTCTGGTATCGAGAGGAAGCTTGTAGAGATAGATTTAAGGTGTACAAACAGCAATTATTATTGTTTTAACTTCTTAATTTATTCGTTTTCAACTTCGAAACACTTGGACTGCTTTGATAGAAACTTCACCACATATCCAGCAGTAGTGTTTAACGTCTTTGGTTTTGTTCATTCAATGTGTGTGTGGTTTTTGGATAAAGTTGTACAGCACGTGATTAAGATATTGAATATGTAAGATATATCTATGTATATGGTTGCCCTAGATAGAGACTTTGTAAATCTGTTGTGTTAAGAATGTATGTTGTTTGTATCCCTAAAAAAAAAGCACGTGGACAAGCACTATTTAAGAGTATGTGAAACATTTCGCTATAGTTACAGAGATGAGGTTAAAAATAGATTTTCTGATTAACCTGGGAATTGCTTTCTTCCCTTTTGATATGGTGTATATCATTCGTTTTAAAGTGATCTTTTGCAGAAGAAGATTCCCACAGAACAACGACACATTCAAGTTTTATGACGTATTTTAAAAGGTGCTTGTTGGGTTTTTTTTTCATTTCCATCTTGAAATTATTAATTTTTTTTTAACCTAGAGGTTTGTCTTTCTGATTAGCTTAGTAAATTTACTTTCATTTTTGAAAAATGTTCTAAAAAAAAAACAAGCTATATTTGGAAAGTATTTTCCACTCAAGTGTTCTTGTAAAGTGGGGTTTAAATTCCCCAAATATCCTTTTTCATCCCAAGTTGTGTAAACATATGTCTGTATGGTCAGTTACTTACTGTAAATCGCTCTGTTTTCTGCCCAGTGATTCACTGAATAAAATTGAATGGTTTAAAACCTCTATATGACTTATCGTTCTTTTGTTGACTCTTCCACAGTAATTGATTATTGACAAGTAATAAATAAAGTTCAAAAACACATAAGGATGATGTAGAGATGGCAATGCCAAAGAGTGTAGAAACAAGGTAAGGACGAATACACGAAACCATACAAAAATCCCTAAATAAGTAGCCAGATCTTTCCAAGAAAAACTACAAATAAATGTTGAATTCCCCTCAGTTGCATGAATTCAAGTTTGAATAAAAGTATTTAAACTGGATAATTCTATAAAGTCTTACAATGGCTAATCCCTATAAGCTTGTAACATTGACTCAGTGGCTAATTATGTAGGTAAGTTTTGTGTATTCATCCCTATCTTGTTTCTGTACTTTTTGGCATTTGCCATCCCTACATCATCCGTATTTTTGTTTTAATTATTACTTTTTCACATTTTTTTTTTTAACAATACCAATGAATATTTTATAATAAACGGTAGTTGCTATGACGACATCAGTTGTAACCTGGTGTGATGAGTTGTCTTGATGGACACCATGTGTTAAAATTAGTCTATACTGCTTAAAACGTTAAAATGCAATAATCAGCAGGACATTTGACTGTTAAGCTGCTCGCCGGTTTTCTACTCTAGCTATGTTTCTTGGCTAAACTGAAGGCCTTAATAGCTTTTGAAAACCTCAAAACCCAAGTTACGTGTTTTTTAAAGTCTCTTAGATTGCTACGAGAGATTTGAGACTGTGCGTCGGCCATTTTTTTTCAGGCCCATACTTACGGTAGTTAGTAATACATATCTTGATCGTTTATTATCGGTCCTTCCACTAACTTCTGATCAAACTAGATTGTCTAAACAATATAAAAAGATAAAATACTTCGATTTTTTTTTTTACAAAAGCTAAACAGGTTTCAAAACATTACTTATTGTAGCTTTATTAGTGATATGAGAAAAAACTGTTTTGTTGAGAAATATTAAAAACAAAAATTAAAGCGTAGAGAGAAAAATCATATTTTAAAGGAATATTAAAAACTTGTTTGTTTTAATCCTTTCCCTGCTTTAGATCATTTAATGGTTTCTATGGATACGCTTGACTACTTACCCAACCAAGTACGAGTGGAAAATTACGGGAATGGGTACCGAAAATATGAAGAATTAATATAAAAACTTGTATTTATCCTACGTTTACATTTAACCATCATCATTCACATGCGCTTGGAGCGCCACATGTGGTGTTCATATGAAGCTCTCTTCTAATCTCAAAACAACCAGTTCCTATTGGCACGTTTTCGAGCATCAGTTGCATATCAACTAAATGTAGCTATGATACTCAGGACAGGGAGAGGGTTAAACACCTGTTATAACAAACCAATATGTTATGAGAAGTATAGCAGAGTTAAGCTTTGGTTGAACAAATAAGGTAACATGTATGTTTTTACAACGTTTTAGAATCTCAAAGTGAAAGAAAAATCAAATATGTGATGAGGCCCTATGTGCTTTTTAAACCTTTTTACTTTATTTTTTTTTCTGTACGTAAAATGTTCAGCTTATTACTGATTTTTTTTTTATCTCCATATTTGACCATGCTTCAGTAGCTGCAATTCAATCAGTTTTCCGGTCTACTTACACAAAAATATTAAACAACACATTCTATTTCAGTAACATAAAAAACAAGAACAAAACAACACGAAGAAACTGTCTTTCGCTATTCACAGCAACGTTATCATAAAAGCCTCGACACCAGGAAGAAAGCGTCTTCAGAGATTAGACACAAACTTTCTTGTTTCCTGTATTATCTGAGGATGAACCTTTTCCGGTCATTCTGGTGTTCATACACACTCCCCACGTGGGAGGGACATCAGTATTTCATACAAATACTGAAAGTGGGTGAGCATCAATTCTTGTACCAGAATATAATCTTAATGATATATAGGCCTAACTGTAACGATACTTAATTCACAAGGTATTTGTAATTGCAGGGGTATTAACAATAGTATGATTAGTATCTAGAAAATCACAAGGTATTTGTAATTGCAGGGGTATTAACAATAGTATGATTAGTATCTAGAAAATCATAAGGTATTTGTATTTACAGGGGGATTAACAATAGTATGATTAGTATCTAGAAAATCATAAGGTATTTGTATTTACAGGGGGT
>NW_013671748.1:37978-39572 GCF_000517525.1 Limulus polyphemus | reverse complement strand
GATTAGTATCTAAAGTATTTTTTATTTCTCGTTAATACAGTAATTTAGAATATATTTTAATCCAATCACAGTTTTATATTTATTCAGCCCGTGCCAGAAAAATGGCGACTTCCGAAGAAGAAAACTATTTCGATCTCATAAGTTTTTTTAAACTTGATTTACTTGAACCCCCTAATTTTTTTTTCTGGGGGTGTCCTTGGTAAGGGATATACCATTCCAATCATTAATAGTATGGTTCTTATTTGAGGCGGGTCAGTGGTAACTTTAAAGATTTACAACGCTAAAATCCCGGGTGTCGATTCTCCGAGGTGGACAAAGCGCAGATGGTCTATTCTGTTAAAACAAACAAACGTTTTGTTTGAGAGCTTCACAAACTAAAGTGTCCATGGTTCGCGTCCCCCTCCCGCAAAATTGTGTTCCATACTTTGGCGCAATGGCTACTTTATAAGAGTGACGGTCAAATCAAATTATTCAATTACTGTGCCTCAACAGCCAACAGAGGTTGCTGTTTCCCTTGTAATTGGTCAGTTCAAAATTAGAGGCGGACATCGCAGATAACCCTTCTGTAACTTCCAACCAATTTTTGAAACAAACTAACAAAGGTTTATTTTCTGCATTGTTTTTGAAATATTTTAAAGATTAAGTTTCAGATAAAAAAAAAATCCACGAATATTTCAATCAGTTAGTTTTAAATTTCTTTAAGCACAAACACAGTTTTCTCCAATAGCAATCTTGTATATATCCGCTTCTCTTCAATGACTATTTTGTAGGAAATAAAACTTTACAGTTACAAGTACCTTCCGATAGAGGGAAAACCAATTAACTGTCGTTTAAAAATCAAGTATTGACAGTGTAGATTACTTAACATATCACGTTTAAAAACAACTTAAATTTTAATGACAAACACGAAAACGGTGGAGTGGTAAACAGATCATAGAATGCTAGCCGAGTTACCCGGCGTTGCACTGTGAAAATTTAGATTTGAAATGTATAAATCAGTATTTTTTTCAGCAAATTATTCAGTAAGTAGACAAAAGCTGTGATGCGAGAAATAAAAAAGCATTTAATCAAACAAAGCTTTATTTGAAATTAAATCGTGCTTGAGCTTGTCTTGTTCTTGGAGCCTGAAGTCGTACATCATGTTACTCCTCTGTTTCTTGCTCTCTGTAAGTTATTTGTCTTAATTATTGTGCTTGAAGTCTGGTTTGACGTTCAGCTTGCCTTGATGATTTTGACTGAACTCTGGCTTTGTGCTGTTCAACAGTTTCTTGCTGTCTTTGAGTAGCCTGCCTTTCAGCTTGAGCTCGAAGTCTAACTTTACGTTGTTCCAAAGTATCTTCCTGTATTTGAGCAGCCTGTCTTGAAGTCTTTGATTGCGTTCTTCTTCTGTTTCAGCTGCTCTTTGTGCTTGCATTCTTTTAGCGGCAGAATACTTTCCATAAAAAGGGTATTTCTTGGGTGGCATAATCACTAAACTATAATTTGCAATTCACAAAGTTACTAAATCACTTATGAAACCACTTAGCACTATTTAAAGAAAATTGTTTTTGGAAATACTGAATTGACAGCAAGGTGATCCGAGTGTCTCCCGCCA
>NW_013671748.1:31418-37957 GCF_000517525.1 Limulus polyphemus | reverse complement strand
CAGCTGCTCTTTGTGCTTGCATTCTTTTAGCGGCAGAATACTTTCCATAAAAAGGGTATTTCTTGGGTGGCATAATCACTAAACTATAATTTGCAATTCACAAAGTTACTAAATCACTTATGAAACCACTTAGCACTATTTAAAGAAAATTGTTTTTGGAAATACTGAATTGACAGCAAGGTGATCCGAGTGTCTCCCGCCATAATGCTTTCTATGTGCAAAACGTGCTTATGTTTGTATGTTTATTACAAAAAAAAAATGGCGCAATAATCATTAATTGCCAATTTCGTCATTAAATACTACACCAAATACAAAATAAATAGCACCATTAAATTTCTTGTAAAAAAACTGGTTATTAAAGTTATTTTAAAATTTGTAAGTTGAACCGTTTGGTTTCCTATAGCGAACAAAATAAACAAACTTCCTCTTTTATATATATATATATATATATAGATGTTACGAATGTATCATGAATTACAAGTTTTATGAGAAAATTATGGCCATCGTAAAGAAGCGGTTGTATTTTAAGTGTGTAACTTTACATTTGTAAAACAAAACGTCACTTAAAAACTAGAGACTGTGAACATCTATTCGTTCACAGGTTGAAACCACTGGTTACAATATCTCATTTAATGATTTCTCTATCATTATCACAGGATCTTCAGAAATTGAACTCTATATTAAAGAAAGTTTACCCGTATCTGAAGACCGCCCTATTCTTATCAACTCACAAAGCTCTTTAGATCCAAAATTATTCTAAATTGATAATAGTTAAAACTCAACTGTTTCTTTAGGATAATTATAATTGTCACGTGCAAATTGTAATTCCTGAAACATTCGTAACATATTCTATGTTATGCCTTCTGTTTACTACTTTACTGAAATTATTAATTTAGGGAAAATCTTAAGTGTTGGGAAGTATGAAAGGAGTTGGAGATAAGTTAAAGCATGTATTGAGTGCAAAACAAGTATTATTGACATGTTTGAACTGACATACTAGAGGAAAGCTAGTAAATAGCACCCACCGTCAACTCTTGGTGTATATGCTAGAGGAAAGGAAGCCAGTCAATAGCACCCACCGTCAACTCTTGGTGTATATGCTAGAGGAAAGGAAGCCAGTCAATAGCACCCACCGTCAATTCTTGGTTTACATGCTACAGCAAAGGAAGATAGTCAATAACACCCACCGTCAACTCTTGGTCTATATGCTAGATGAAAGGAAGCCAATCAATAGCACCCACCATCAACTATTGGTCTACATACTACAGGAAAGGAAGCTAGTCAATAACACCCACCGTGTTATCTACATGCTACAGGAAATGAAGCTAGTCAGTAGCACCTACCGTCAACACTTGATCTACATGCTAGAAGATAGTCAGTAGCACCCACCGTTAACTCTTGATCTACATGCTAGAAGATAGTCAGTAGCACCCACCGTTAACTCTTGATCTACATGCTAGAAGATAGTCAGTAGCACCCACCGTTAACTCTTGGTATACATACTACAGGAAAGGAAGATAGTCAGTAGCACCCACCGTTAACTCTTGGTCTACTTGAACTAAATAGTGATTTTACATATTTGTCCA
The DNA here is from genome assembly GCF_000517525.1 of Limulus polyphemus. Lineage (NCBI taxonomy): Eukaryota > Metazoa > Arthropoda > Merostomata > Xiphosura > Limulidae > Limulus > Limulus polyphemus. The sequence continues at coordinate 36,371 of NW_013671748.1, read as the reverse complement.
TCACTCTCATAATGCATCCAGACTCCAAAGTGCAGCGTGCGATTTTATGGCAACAAGAAGACAAACTGTGGACCCGGATATCCACAATCTGACACGCCAACCAGTAGCTGTACTCAACAAAAGATTTACATCTATACACGTGACACGTTCACCACGTGTTCTTTGTTTAAGTCACCTGATGTAATTCGATTCTGATACAATAATTAAATTCTTCCAATTTATAAACATGGAGTACAACATCTCAACACATGAGTCAAAAAGAGGGAGAAGAAAATTAGGAACGTTTATAAAACTGTTACTTACTGACAAAATATAATCATTATTCACGAGCTTTAGAATAAAAAAAAGCTATTGTCTATGTCCTCGGCACGTGGTAAGTACTACTAAATTATGTTACAAACCACTCAAGATGTGTCCTACCCTGCCAAAAACATCACAATACACCTTAAACATTTAGCATGGCCCAACCAGTGCAATACACCCTGCTCGTTGAATTGTGGACAAAATGCCAGAGCAACATGAAATATTTATAATTGAGAGTAATTAGCTGCTAAAAGTGTGAACACAATGTATATCAAACAGTTGTAAAGCTTCATGATGTTACATGAGATAATTTCAGAGCAACATGAAATATTTATAATTGAGAGTAATTAGCTGCTAAAAGTGTGAACACAATGTATACCAAACAGTTGTAAAGCTTCATGATGTTACAAGAGATAATTTCAGAGCAACATGAAATATTTATAGTTGAGAGTAATTAGCTGCTAAAAGTGTGAACACAATGTATACCAAACAGTTGTAAAGCTTCATGATGTTACAAGAGATAATTTCAGAGTTACAGTAGCAGTTAAAAAAAACATTCACATGCAGCTGAGTCACAAATAGACAAGCAGCATCTGTGTAGTGTGCTCTTTGTGAATGTTAATTCCGGTGTATAGAAGCAATACCCCTCCCCCAAAGAAAGACAATAGCTCTAGCAGTTGATCTAAGACCAGTTAGAAATCAGAACCATTTACCCAGTCTTAGAACCAACTGGTTCAGCTTTTACACCAACAATAAACATCAGTTTACATTCATTTAGAATATACCTCTTTAAAGTAGTTGCAATTATTTACGCCAGGATATTGATATACAGTGTAAGAATAGTAATAAGAAAGACTGCAAGCACACTGATATCTAGAGATATTTGTACACCTTATTTTCATGTGATTTTAAATGTTTGGTTTGTATTTCTTCTAAAACCAAACCTTAAGGAGGAAAAAGGTTCAGTACATTTCCCAAATACACAAAGTTGTTACTGTGTACGAACCATTTTTTTTTCAACTAATGTAAGTGTGTATTTACATTTGAATTAACACCAAAAACAGAACTGAAATTACAATGAATTTATTGATTTATATCGGATATATATATAACAGAAACAGAAGCTTGACCCCAGTAGCATCTATTATGTTAATACTTCTGTCAATAAGAATCCTTACAATCATATGTAACTCTTTAGTGCACAATTAAAAACAACGTACTCTGTTGTGCTCTATTCACAAGATGAATGTAAGGCACTGCCACAAGTTGGAGGTTATATCAAACTAACTGTTGCCTGAACAGCGCTTTTGTCCGATATGGTTACAAACTGACATCAACACTCCTACACTGATGTCACAGCTGAGAGTTAAACAAGTTAGGTAACGTGGAATACAGTACACTATTGGTAAGTTAGGTAACATGGATACATTACACTATTGGTAAGTTAGGTAACATAGAATTTACAGTACACTATATGTAAGTTAGGTAACGTGGAATACAGTACACTATTGGTAAGTCAGGTAACATGGAATACAGTACACTATTGGTAAGTCAGGTAACATGGATACAGTACACTATTGGTAAGTTAGGTAACATGGAATACATTACACTATAGGTAAGTTAGGTAACATAGAATACAGTACACTATTGGTAAGTTAGGTAACATGGAATACATTACACTATAGGTAAGTTAGGTAACATGGAATACAGTACAATATTGGTAAGTTAGGTAACGTGGAATACAGTACACTATTGGTAAGTTAGGTAACATGGAATACAGTACACTATTAGTAAGTTAGGTAACATGAAATACAGTACACTATTGATAAGTTAGGTAACATGGAATACAGTACACTAATGATAAGTTAGGTAACATGGATACAGTACACTATAGGTAAGTTAGGTAACGTGGAATACAGTACACTATTGGTAAGTTAGATAACGTGGAATACAGTACACTATAGGTAAGTTAGGTAACATGGAATACAGTACACTATTGGTAAGTCAGGTAACATGGAATACAGTACACTATTGGTAAGTTGGGTAACATGGAATACAGTACACTATTGATAAGTCAGGTAACATGGAATACAGTACACTATTGGTAAGTTAGGTAACATGGAATACAGTACACTATTGGTAAGTTAGGTAACATGGAATACAGTACACTTGATAAGTCAGGTAACATGGAATACAGTACACTATTGGTAAGTTAGGTAACGTGGAATACAGTACACTATAGGTAAGTTAGGTAACATACCTGACTTATCAATAGTGTACTGTATTCCAACATGGAATACAGTACACTATAGGTAAGTTGGGTAACATAAAATACAGTACACTATAGGTAAGTCAGGTAACATGGAATACAGTACACTATAGGTAAGTCAGGTAACATGGAATACAGTACACTATTGGTAAGTTAGGTAACATGGAATACAGTATACTATTGGTAAGTGTGTGTATTAGTTATATTAATAAAACATCTAAAATAACTCTAATTTACTTAAAATTAAAACTTGATGCTCACTCAAAAATTAATTTCCATATGTACACAAAAATAAATCAAGACGTATAGTCAGTTAACAATGTTTGGCAATCAAAATAAACTATTATTGATATTCAAATAGCTTTTTCTTCAGAAAATGTATAATCTTTACACACACACTCAAGAATGACTACTCAAATACACTTCAAACAAGTCTAAAATATAAACCAGAAGACGTAAATTGAACCTTACAATGTTTTCTAGTACTTCGTTAATCAAATATAAGAACAAATTATAAGTATTATGTTTTCACAAAGTCGGCACGACAAATTTTAATGTTTTCACAAAGTCAGCACAACAAATTTTAATGTTTTCACTGATCTGACAAGTTCTCTAATCATGAACCGGTGAACAGTTATGGAAAATCTGATCTTTTAACACCCTGTGAGGAACTCGGTGCTGAAGGAGATATAATCTCCATCGTGATACCTGCTCTTCATTAAGTCAAGAGAAGGATAATAAAGTCGAGACTATATGGGAAGGCAACCTTGAATAACAGAGTTGATTTGAAAATTGAAGAGGGATTATTCTTTGTGACTAAAGCAACTGACAAAAATGGAAATTAGATTTACAAAATGAAGGTGCTACCTAAACAAGGATAAGCTCAACAGATACGTTTATGGAGATAGGAACTTGAAGGAAGAGTGCAGTCGAAACTAAGAGCCCACAGAAGAAATGTGGACAAGCGTTAACACTAAATCTGATCGTGACATTACAGTAAAGACATATAATGAAGAGGCAATGTTTTTTTTTTTCTTAGTCATTGTGAAAATACAACACAATCTACTTATTTAGTGGACACAAAATTAAAACAGGTTTTTCACTCATTTCACACATAGCAAAAGTTTGTATTGGTGCTTCACCACCCAGTGTATCAAAGGTAGAATATCTACTACAGTTGATAATATCTACAGTGACTCTAGAACCATGGTTCTTCCACAGAAGGTGCTGGTGGTTATCTACAGTGACTCTAGAACCATGGTTCTTCCACAGAAGGTGCTGGTGGTTATCTACAGTGACTCTAGAACCATGGTTCTTCCACAGAAGGTGCTGGTGGTTATCTACAGTGACTCTAGAACCATGGTTCTTCCACAGAAGGTGCTGGTGGTTATCTACAGTGACTCTAGAACCATGGTTCTTCCACAGAAGGTGCTGGTGATTATCTACAGTGACCCCAGAACCATGATTCTTCCACAGAAGGTGCTGGTGATTATCTACAGTGACACATTAGCCATGATTCTTCCACAGAAGGTGCTGGTGATTATCTACAGTGACCCCAGAACCATGATTCTTCCACAGAAGGTGCTGGTGATTATCTACAGTGACCCCAGAGCCATGATTATTTCAAGGAATGTGCTGTTGGTTATCCACAGTGACCCTAGAGCTATGATTCTTTCACAGAATATGCTGGTGATATCCCCAATAACCTGAGAACCATGATTTGTCCACAGAATGTGCTAGTGGTATCTACAGTGACCATAGATCCATGATTCTTCCACAGAATGTGCTGGTGGTTATCTACAGTACCCCAGAACCATGATTTTCTCACAGAATGTGCTGGTGATATCTACAGTTACCCCATTCATGATTGTTCCATAGAATCTGCTAATGATATCTACAGTACCCCTGTCACGATTGTTCCATAGAATGTGCTAACGATATCTACAGTACCCCTGTCATGATTCTTCCATAGAATGTGCTAACGATATCTACAGTTACCCAAGTCATGATTGTTCCATAGAATGTGCTAACGATATCTACAGTACCCCTGTCATGATTCTTCCATAGAATGTGCTAAAGATATCTACAGTACCCCTGTCATGATTCTTCCATAGAATGTGCTAAAGATATCTACAGTTACCCAAGTCAAGATTGTTCCATAGAATGTGCTAACGATATCTACAGTACCCCTGTCATGATTCTTCCATAGAATGTGCTAACGATATCTACAGTTACCCAAGTCACGATTGTTCCATAGAATCTGCTAACGATATCTACAGTTACCCAAGTCACGATTGTTCTATTCTGAATCTGCTAACGATATCTACAGTACCCCTAAGTCATGATTCTTCCATAGAATGTGCTAACGATATCTACAGTTA
>NW_013671748.1:22014-31189 GCF_000517525.1 Limulus polyphemus | reverse complement strand
GTTACCCAAGTCACGATTGTTCCATAGAATCTGCTAACGATATCAACAGTTACCCAAGTCACGACTGTTCCATAGAATCTGCTAACGATATCAACAGTTACCCAAGTCACGATTGTTCCATAGAATCTGCTAACGATATCTACAGTACCCCTGTCATGATTGTTCCATAGAATCTGCTAATGATATCTACAGTTACCCAAGTCACGATTGTTCTATTGAATCTGCTAACGATATCTACAGTACCCCTGTCATGATTCTTCCATAGAATCTGCTAACGATATCTACAGCTACCCAAGTCACGATTGTGCCATAGAATCTGCTAACGATATCTACAGTACCCCTGTCATGATTCTTCCATAGAATGTGCTAGCGATATCAACAGTTACCCAAGTCATGATTCTTCCACAGCATGGTGAATGTTTAACTTTCCTTAAATGTGTCTGTTATAACTTTAAAAATTAATATTTCTCACTAAAAGTACTGTGAAACTTCAGCTGTCATAATTTTATTTATTTGTTTAATTACAAAAAACTAAAATTAGCAATACTACATACCATAATGTATTCTACTATGAATATTGACTATTAATATGTATGTGAGAATAGTTAACCTATGTTGTATAAAGTAATGAACAAATTTAATTACAAATTGACAAACATTTCTTCATTATTACTTCTCTTTGTATTTAGCTCCTGCAAAATTATTTGTATGTAATCGATGCCCCCCCTACTTCATACTGCTGTCCTCCCCTCATTATATTACCCTGTCAGTTTATACAAAGCAAGTTAAATCACGAGTCATACTGAACTTTACATTCGGAACACGTTAAAATGCAATAAACTGGCCTCTGCAGCTATCCGTTACTTCTCGTCCTACAGAGAAGTCCTAAATGCCAACTGAATGTGGGATGGATCTTAACATCAATCATCGCACTTTGTAATAAACTGATAGGCTTAGTTATATAAATAAAACTAGCTGATGTGAAATGTTCAATAGCACACATTAACACCATCACATATAGAAGTTACTACAAAGAGTCGGCTTAATTAGACCAAAAGAACTTTAGATCGTACTATTGACCATAACCAATTTAATCACAAAAGAGTTGAGAACAATAGAGAACTTACAAAAAAAAACAATTGTTATCATACACTAAAAAAACTAAGATATTTTGTAAATATACTGAATTTACATATAATATATATGTATGTATGTGTATTAAAATCAAACACATGAAAGAAAAATATTCCCATATGTGGTTGACATCGTAAACTGTGACACAAAATAAAATAATAAAAAAATGTTTTAAATTATTAAACACCTGTTCCCATTCTTGAAACACTATGTATTCAATCAACAAAAGTTCTCATAAGGAGGCATCATCAATTTGTTTTCTCAAAACCTCCGAAAATGTTTTAATTTACATAGTAACGTGAAGAATTAGAACAATAATGTTTAAAAATGGACTGACACATTTAAAACACTAAAAAAAACCCGAGGAAGTTCCTTTTCACAATGTTTTACAACAAAAAATAGTAGTAGTAAACCTTAGACATTGGCAGGAATCTTCCTCATCATCTCCTCATACAATGTTTTTCTTCCTACTCGATGTACAAATTTCTGTTCCATTTTGTTTTCTACCTTTAGTTAGGGGGTCGTTCACAATTATCAACGTTTTTTCACAAGTGTACAAGTGGTACACGTTTTGTAGACTTCCCCCCCCCCAAAAAAAAACTGTACAAAGAAAATACTGATGTTTCACTACCTTTCTTTTATTATAAGACTATGCACCATCCATGGTCTTTGTTATTCAGACTGTTGTTCGCCATTGTTATCAGGGAGGATGCTGTATGCATTGCGGGAAGTGGGGAAACTACGCAAGCATCACAGGGAGAGAAATTCTCATGAAAATTTAAATCGACATTTTTTTAATTTTCAAAAGCGTATGCTGGCCCTTAATCCCCCCCAGCGTGTGAAAATGTCAATAATCGTGAACTACCCCATACCAGTTAAGGAAAGCATACGTTCACACTCTTCATGTCAATAACGATGAGCAACAACTTATGCATTAAATAGCAGTTATAGTACACTATTTCTATAGAACATTTTATATATATCAAGAGAGAATATATTACACGTATTCCAGTAGTGATGTGTGTGTAGAAAATGTTCCTTATCATGGGAGTATCAAATGCAAATTATTTTGTTAAATATACAGAGATTCACATTAATCATATTTATACAAACATTCAATCAAAAGATCACAATACAAATGTTTTATAGAAAAAAATTATATAAACTTTACATAAATACTTAAGACACCTGCATTTCAAGGCGTTTCTTAAGCATTTAGGTGCTAATGATCACGATCTAAGCACGTACGGATCATGTATTTTACTATGCTGTTTATTGTCGGGAGATTATATGTCTTACTGTGTCATCTTTAGTCAAGAGACTACATGATGTTTATATCAGTCAAGAGACTACATGATGTTTATATCAGTCAAGAGACTACATGATGTTTATATCAGTCAAGAGAGTATACAACTTATCACTTTTTCCGTAGAGATAAAAATACAATGTACAAGATGTAATGCAATATTACCAGTCAGGAGAATAAGTACGAGTTACTTTCCAGACTATTATGTACGTTACTGTGATATATTTAGTCAGGAGAATACAAACCTTACTAAATTATTATAAATCAGGAGAGCACGTATATTACCACTCGCTCCTGACAGATAAAAATACATTACAATGTATGAAGCTCACTGTGATATTACCCGTCAGGAGATCAAATGTATATTATCGTATCCCTACCCCTAAGAAGAATACATACTTTATTTCTACATGTTACAAAAGTAGATATGTGATTTACTGTACTTCAACCCAACAATGAAAATAAATGTGGCTGGTTGTACACTCCGAGAAACATTTCGGGAGATTATAAAGCCTGTCAGATTACCCACCTCTGTATCCCCCTCCTCAAAAAATGAACTACCGGTGAAGAACCACTGTGTAAAAAAAAAACAATGTATAAATGTAATATTTAGTTTGAAGGATCGTGTCCAGAATGTTCAGAGAACCAACAATCGAAACATGATATTCAGTGTGTTCTCTGAGAAATTTCGCCCCGCCCTTAAACAAATTGCAAATGCAAAATATTTCTTGAAATATACATTTTAATAATAATTTTAATTAAAGAGCCTGTATGAACTTCAATAATTCATGTATTAAAACAATAGTTTTTTATATAAGCTACACCATTCAACTGTTAGAATATACAATTTATGTAAGCAAAGTTTATCAGAAGAATCCATATACTGCTAGTGCACGTATCGTATATCTACTGTTGCTAGATATCTCCTTATTTATGTCGTATAACATTTATTTGATTCAGCTCTTTGATTGAACTACTTTTACAAAATTGCAGTGTTTTATTTGAACTTTTAAAGATGCGTTTTTCCAATTATTTTTTTTACCTAAAGTAGTATTAATAATTTGTATCAATCTATGTCACATTCTGATTCTAAAAAATGATATATGTGTATACATAGATGTGTAATTATATATGTGTATAACTGAATACACGTTCATCCTCCTACACACTGAAATCCTGAGCAAGATGTGCGTGTGTATTATAAATGCTAACCTACACAATCAGTTATGCCGTACCTTAGATTTTTTGGATAAATAGTATACCTCATACAAAGTGTATGTATGTGCAAATACTCTCAAACCGACTAGACTAATAAAATTTACTCTGCAAAAGACGATACTTTAGATTTGTTAAATATGTAGCAGTTATTATAATAAATTCAAAGATTTCCTTATGCAGATATATTATGTATTAACCAAAAACCAAACATGCTCAAAGTATCATTACTTATCACTTAGCTGATCAATTAGATATTAACATATACTAAATTTAGGCAAACTCATTACGAAATAACAACTTCTGAACAGATATAAAAGCATTCTTAACTCGTATTGTGAATATTTCCATTGTTTTAACATTTATCATGTTAACACTTGACAAAAAAAAAGTTATATTTTTTAATTTACCGCATACGTGCTCAACATCCAATATGTTTATACAATGTCCATTTACACTCGTGTTTTTTTTTTCTTCCTATATTATATTTAAATTTCTGCTGATTAGATAACATAAGCTTTAGAAAGGCAACAACCATAGATAAATATTTCATCATATATAATTATTAAATAACTGTCATTCCTCTTAATACACAGCTCTTTGTCCGTACGCTTTTAGCGAATTGGAGCGTTCGGAGGAGGTTGGTTGTTTGGTCCCTGGGAATAAACGGAAGAAAGATATAATGAAAAACGTTCATATGAAATCAAATACACACAATGTATGTATGTACACACACAATCTATAAAATTAACTTAACTACTGTAAAATAACTCTTGATCCTTAATGTACTACTTATAAATCATACATATATACATACTGAATATCAATGAATGCAGACAACCACTGAGAACTATTCTTAAGACAATAATACTTCGATGTTTGCCAAGATTTACACTTCTAAAGGGCAAATGACCAACATTTGGTCAACGGACAGAGAAATTCATGGAAACTTGGGTGAACATTTAGACATTCATTATGTTTTAGATGATCAGCCATTAATACTTCAATTATTAAATACTTTATTAAAACAGAGAAATTCATGTAAACCTGGGTGAACATTCAGACATTCATTATGTTTTAGAATATCAGCCATTAATACTTCAATTATTAAATACTTTATTAAAACAGAGAAATTCATGTAAACTTGGGTGAAGATTTAGACATTCATTACGTTTTAGAATATCAGCCAGTAATACTTCAATTATTAAATAGTTTATTGAAACAGAGAAATTCATGTAAACTTGGGTGAACATTCAGACTTTCATTGTTTTACATGATCAGCCATTAATACTTCAATTATTAAATAATTTATTAAAACAGAGAAATTCATGTAAACTTCGGTGAAGATTTAGACATTCATTATGTTTTAGAATATCAGCCATTAATACTTCAATTATTAAATAGTTTATTGAAACAGAGAAATTCATGTAAACTTGGGTGAACATTCAGACTTTCATTGTTTTACATGATCAGCCATTAATACTTCAATTATTAAATAATTTATTAAAACAGAGAAATTCATGTAAACCTGGGTGAAGATTTAGACATTCATTGTTTTAGAATATCAGCCATTAATATTTCAATTATTAAATAGTTTATTAAAACAGAAATTCATGTAAACTTGGGTGAACATTCAGACATTCATTGCTTTACATGATCAGCCAGTAATACTTCAATTATTAAACAGTTTATTAAAAAAATGGGTATGTTGTTTTTTCCGCCACCAAAAAGTGATACTTAAATGTTCGTACTTTAGAGTACATACTATGTTTTGACCACTAGTGTGATCATTTTCAAGTACAACACATTACGAAAACTAACAATATTACAGATGAGGCACTTGTAAACATATGTAAAATTAAAGGTGAAAAACGAAAATTTATCCACTACAACCAGTGTTCCCTCTAAGCTGCATGATCACACAACAACCAATCAAGTGCCACATACTTAATTATTCCAGCCACGCACATCCTCAGTTCAGACCTAAAGCCCAACTAACCAACTGGTAGCATTGAAAAGCGGCCTAATGATCCAATAAGGTCAATGGTCTAAAAATACCTTCCCCAAAAAAAAACAGGTAGCACACATCCACACTTTGCCTTGACACTTGTGCACATAAAAGAATTCATTCCACACATGGATTGAAAAAAATCAAAGGGAACATCGTCTGCAACCTGTAATTAGATTTAGATACTGAATAGTTTGTTTGCCCAACATTTTATGCTCCTGTCCTTCTCAGACTAACCAAACCCACATCAAGTATAATCTTCGACCTGCCTTTTCTCCCACATAATGATCCTATCGAGCACCATATATGTTTTTTCCAATATTTTTGGAAACTGATATGCATATTTGTCTTTTATCTGCTCTCAACAAGCCTTTTTGTGTCAACTAAACGGTTGTAAGCTTTCTGTTTTACTTAGTTTGGAGAACTAAATAAATATTAGCATTTCTTTACTTACTTGAACTAGTTTGTTACAACATATACAAAATTGAAATTATTATCAAAAGGGTATGATTTGATAATCTATTCAAAAATCCTTTCATTATAAAACCTTACACACAGAGAGAGACACATTCATTTGTCAGTGTATTTACTTAATTCAAGAAAAACTTTACACACACCTGACCCCCTGAAGGTTTTGTAGTTCTACTTCCTCGTAAAGAATTTGGTCGAAGAAAGAACAAGATCACTGCTATCAAAAGCCAACCCAGTAGAAACATCATGAAGTTAAACTCTCCACCAGTAGGTGGTGCTCCTTGTGGTCCAGGCACTAAAACAAGTTATGTAATAATATTAAGTTTGAAAAGACAAGTACAAAGAGTGTTCACACAGAGACAAGATCATATTTGCTGAAGATCAACAATTGTAAGTAACTGAACATCATTTCATAACAGAGTCCTCATTACCTAACGAGCATTGTCCCCTAAACCCATCATTTTATTTCCTTCATAATACTAGTTTTAAGAATGTTCTAGAAATGTTTAGAATATGTGTACTTGATGGCCGGGAACATCTGTATCAGTTTGATTATATCACACTGTTCAAACCTAGTATTATTCAAGTGTACATCTGCCGACTACTATGACGACACTACAACAAAATTATCATAATCATTAGTAGAATGTAACCCACTGATATACACAGTGCTTAGGAAACGTGAACAACCCTAACAGTGAGAAGTTAAACAGTGCATGTGATCATTTGACACCAAGTTCAACAAAAACACCTTTTTTTTTTTTGTCCTTCCAAGACTGATACACATACCAAAAAAACAGTCAAAATATTTTTAATAACAGCTTCATCTCAAAATTGATCTATAGAATGTGTCAATTTGTTGGTTATCAATATCAAGGTTTACTGTCTAATTATGTTTCTTTGAATATGAGAGACAAAAAAGGACTAAAAAAAAAAGGGTTTAAGGTAGAATAAATAAAAGTATTGACTTGAAACTTTTCGTTGAAGACACCAGTTCTTCTCTCTAAGAGATGAACTTTATGAAAGAATAAAACATCAACACTATTGTATAAGGTTTGTGTAACCAATATCAAAATAATCTTCCTGATCTTCTACATGGAAATACAAATATAATGTGAATAGTTGTTAATGGCTTATTGTGTTCATACCTCAGTATCGTATTAGTTTACTACCAGAACTATCCGGTAAAGCATTATTTTTGGTATTCTAAAATATTCCTTTCAACATATATATCTAGGTATTGATGTAGAACAAACAGAAATTGAAAAACTGCTGTTTTTGTTGTACTCTGTTAGCAGGTTTCCTCACCTGGAATTTATTTTTTCTTCAAAAAATATTTTTTTAAACGTCCAAAGTAAGTTGTACGATACGATATACACTTTTTTATAATGTTTAGAATTAATTATTTCTAAAAATCATCTTTTACTTTGTCTGTTGTTATACACTGTATTAAGTGAACTACATTTACTAGAAATCTTTTCTCTGTCCGAAGTAGCACATGTCGTCTAGATATTGTTGAAAGTTGTGTGCTGTTAGCTGTCGTTTACAGTGATTAAACAGTTATGCATTAAAACTTCTGTTTAACTATATTCAGCTTTTTTCCTTTATTCACTTGTGCCGAGACTTGATCATGTACACATTATCCCGATAAAGTGAAACTATGAACAGTACTTAAGATAAAAAAAATTGCCATCCACCTACCCCGCTTTATTCGTCATGATCGGGCAATGGCAAACAAATGTTTTCTAAAGTCTTAAAAAAAAAAACTACTATGAAACAAAAAGATAAAGTACTTACTCTCTTGAAAACACTCCGAGTCTGTGCAGTACCCCTGGGAGCTTCGAAGCTGATGAATAAATATAAATACTACATTTTCAGGAAATGTTAAACAGTTTAAAATTATGTACACATGCACAAAAATACAAGAATTAACTAAACTGAAAACAAACAGAGATTTTATGAATTATAATGTGCAAACATGGATGCCAATATTATGGACTTGTCGACAACTGGGGTCTGTAAAAGTTGGGTTGATGATAGACTATCATTATCTTTTTTAATTTGCATTTGAGGAAGTACAATTAATGTGGATATAACGTTTTTTTGGACTGAAAATAGCTAATGCTAGAGAGTATCACCATTTTGTAGACTTTAATTAACCTGTACTGGTGATTGCTTCCAAATACAAATTACATTTTAAAGTGATTTAAAAAATTAAACTTCATAATTTATCTCAAACTATCAAAAAAACTAATTTACATTGCAGGTCCTGAATCACTACAAATTTTAAGAATATGGATTAGAAATGGTTAAAATAGCTGTAAGTCAAAAAAAAAAGGGGGGTATATGTAGTTATGTTTTAGTTACAAAACCTTCGGTCCTATTGAAAGACACTTATTTTTTACTAATATTGATTCTACAAACCGATCATTTTTACACATTCTATACACTGTTTGAGATACTGCATTTTTTCTCAGCAAGTTTGAATTAAAAATTTTTTGTCCAAAAGATTCATTTTATTTCCCAAATTATGACTGCAAAAAAAACTAATTTTTAAACACCCATACATTTGGTTTAAACACACAATGAAGTAAGATATATATTTATCCAACAAGATATTAAGTATACAATGTAACTCCATAGTTAACATAACATTCCACTATTTTAACAAACATTGTTAGTTATATTTATCTAACAATATATCAAGTATACAATGTAACTCCATAGTTAACATTCCATTCCACTATTTTAACAAACATTGTTAGTTATATTTATCCAACAAGATATTAAGTATACAATGTAACTCCATAGTTAACATGCCATTCCACTATTTTAACAAACATTGTTAGTTATATTTATCTAACAATATATCAAGTATACAATGTAACTCCATAGTTAACATGCCATTCCACTATTTTAACAAATGTTGTTAGTTATATTTATCCAACAAGATATTAAGTATACAATGTAACTCCGTAGTTAACCTGCCATTCCACTATTTTAACAAATGTTGTTAGTTATATTTATCCAACAAGATATTA